>NW_027417695.1:0-102303 GCF_009905375.1 Apium graveolens | reverse complement strand
TTCGATGATCAAACCGTACGGATGTCAAGATATATCAATTTTAGTCATATGAAAAAATTATTAAAAAATTTAAAATTCATCTTGCCGATTAGAATTAGAAAAATTTAGTAAAAGTACCCCTCCCAACAACGAGACTCGTTCCCCATTTACAAGATTATTTTTTAAAATATTTTTTCGATGATCCGACCGTACGGATGTTAAGATAAAAATATTTTAGTCATATTAAAAAATTATTAAAAAATTTAAAATTCATGTTGCATGTTAGGATTAGAAAAATCTAGTAAAAGTACCACTCCCGAAAACGAGACTCGTTCCTGATTTACATAATTAATTTTTAAAATGATTTTTTCGACGATCCAACCGTACGGATGTTAAGATATATAAATGGTAGTCATTTGAAAAAATTATTCAAAATTTTGAAATTCACCTTGCATGTCAGGATTAGACAAATCTAGTAAAAGTACAACTCTCGACAACGAGACGTGTTCCTGATTTACAAGATTAATTTTAAAAATGATTTGTTTCAACGATCCAACCGTACGAATGTTAAGATATACCAATTTTAGTCAAGTGAAAAAATTATTAAAAAATTTGAAATTCATCTTGCATGTCAGGATTAGAAAAATCTAGTAAAAGTACCACCCCCGCCAACGAGACTCGTTCCAGATTTACAAGATAAAATTTTATAATGATTTTTTCGATGATCCAACCGGACGGATGTTAAGATATATCAATTTTAGTCATATGATTTTTTTTTAAAAATTTGAAATTCATCTTGCATGACAGGATTAGAAAAATCTAGTAAAAGTACTAGTCCTGACAACGGGACTCGTTCCTGATTTACAAGTTCAAGTTTTAAATGATTTTTTTGACGATCCAATCGAACGGATGTTAAGATATATCAATTTTAGTCATTTGATAAAAATATTAAAATATTTGAAATTCATTTTGCATGTTAGGATTAAAAAAATATAGTAAAAGTATAACTCCCAACAACGAGACTCGTTCCTTATTTACAAGATTAATTTTTAAAATGATTTTTTTGACGATCCAACAGTACGGATGTTAAGATATCAATTTTAGTCATGTGAATTTTTTTTTAAAAAAATTGAAATTCATCTTGCATGTCAGGATTAGAAAAATATAGTAAAAGTACCACTCCTGACAACGAGACTCGTTCTTGATTTACAAGATTAATTTTTAAAATGATTTTTTGACGATCCAACCGTATGGATGTTAAGATATATCAATTTTAGTCATATGAAAAAATTATTAAAAAATTTGAAATTCATCTTGCATGTCAGGATTAGAAAAATCTAGTAGAAGTACCCCTCCCGACAACGAGACTAGTTCCCCATTTACAAGATTAATTTTTAAAATGATTTTTTCGACGATCAAACCGTTCAGATATCAAGATATTTTAATTTTAGTAATATGAAAAAATTATTAAAAAAATTGAAATTGATCTTGCTTGTCAAGATTAGAAAAATTTAGTTAAAGTACCCCTCCCGACAACAAGACGTGTTCCCCATTTACAAGATTAATTTTTAAAATGTATTTTCGACGATCATACCGTACGGATGTTAAGATATATCAATTTTAGTCATATAAAAAAATTATTAAAAAATTTGAAATTCATCTTGCCGATTAGGATTAGAAAAATTTAGTAAAAGTACACCTCCCGACAACTAGACTCGTTCCCCATTTACAAGATTAATTTTTAAAATCTTTTTTCGATGATCCGACCGTATGGATGTTAAGTTTAATCAATTTTAGTCATATTAAAAAACTATTAAAAAATTTAAAATTCATGTTGCATGTTAGGATTAGAAAAATCTAGTAAAAGTACCACTCCCGACAACGAGACTCGTTCCTGATTTACAAGATTAATTTTTAAAATGATTTTCTTGACGATCCAACCGTACGGATGTTAAGATATCAATTTTAGTCATATGAAAAAATTATTAAAAAACATGAAATTCATCTTGCATGTGAGGATTAGAAAAATCTAGTAAAAGTACCACTTCCGACAACGACACTCGTTCCTAATTTACAAGATAATTTTTTAAAATGATATTTTCGATGATCCAACCGGACGAATGTTAAGATATATCAATTTTATTCATATGAATTTTTTTTTTAAAATTTGAAATTCATCTTGCATGACACGATTAGAAAAATCTAGTAAAAGTACCAGTCCCGACAACGAGACTCGATCCTGATTTACAAGATTATTTTTTAAAATGTTTTTTCGATGATCCGACCGTACGGATGTTAAGATAAAAATATTTTAGTCATATTAAAAAATTATTAAAAAATTTAAAATTCATGTTGCATGTTAGGATTAGAAAAATCTAGTAAAAGTACCACTCCCGAAAACGAGACTCTTCCTGATTTACATGATTAATTTTTAAAATGATTTTTTCGACGATCCAACCGTACGGATGTTAAGATATATAAATTGTAGTCATTTGAAAAAATTATTCAAAATTTTGAAATTCACCTTGCATGTCAGGATTAGACAAATCTAGTAAAAGTACAACTCTCGACAACGAGACGTGTTCCTGATTTACAAGATTAATTTTAAAAATGATTTGTTTCAAAGATCCAACCGTACGAATGTTAAGATATACCAATTTTAGTCAAGTGAAAAAATTATTAAAAAATTTGAAATTCATCTTGCATGTCAGGATTAGAAAAATCTAGTAAAAGTACCACCCCCGCCAACGAGACTCGTTCTGGATTTACAAGATAAAATTTTAAAATGATTTTTTCGATGATCCAACCGGACGGATGTTAAGATATATCAATTTTAGTCATATGATTTTTTTTTAAAAATTTGAAATTCATCTTGCATGACAGGATTAGAAAAATCTAGTAAAAGTACTAGTCCCGACAACGGGACTCGTTCCTGATTTACAAGTTCAAGTTTTAAATGATTTTTTTGACGATCCAATCGAACGGATGTTAAGATATATCAATTTTAGTCATTTGAAAAAAATATTAAAATATTTGAAATTCATTTTGCATGTTAGGATTAAAAAAATCTAGTAAAAGTACAACTCCCAACAACGAGACTCGTTCCTTATTTACAAGATTAATTTTTAAAATGATTTTTTTGACGATCCAACAGTACGGATGTTAAGATATCAATTTTAGTCATGTGAATTTTTTTTTAAAAAAATTGAAATTCATCTTGCATGCCACGATTAGAAAAATGTAGTAAAAGTACCACTCCCGACAACGAGACTCATTCTTGATTTACAAGATTAATTTTTAAAATGATTTTTTGACGATCCAACCGTATGGATGTTAATATATATCAATTTTAGTCATATGAAAAAATTATTACAAAATTTGAAATTCATCTTGCATGTCAAGATTAGAAAAATCTAGTAGAAGTACCCCTCCCGACAACGAGACTAGTTCCCCATTTACAAGATTAATTTTTAAAATGATTTTTTCGATGATCAAACCGTTCAGATATCAAGATATTTTAATTTTAGTAATATGAAAAAATTAATAAAAAAATTGAAATTCATCTTGCTTGTCAGGATTAGAAAAATTTAGTTAAAGTACCCCTCCCGACAACAAGACGTGTTCCCCATTTACAAGATTAATTTTTAAAATGTATTTTCGACGATCATACCTTACGGATGTTAAGATATATCAATTTTAGTCATATGAAAAAATTATTAAAAAATTTGAAATTCATCTTGCCAATTAGGATTAGAAAAATCTAGTAAAAGTACCCCTCCCGACAACTAGACTCGTTCCCCATTTACAAGATTAATTTTTAAAATATTTTTTCGATGATCCGACCGTACGGATGTTAAGTTTAATCAATTTTAGTCATATTAAAAAACTATTAAAAAATTTAAAATTCATGTTGCATGTTTGGATTAGAAAAATCTAGTAACAGTACCACTCCCGACAATGAGACTCGTTCCTGATTTAAAAGATTAATTTTTATAATGATTTTTTTGATGATACAACCGTACGGATGTTTAGATATTTGTTAATTTTAGTCATATGAAAAAATTATTAAAAATCTTGAAATTCATCTTGCATGTGAGGATTAGAAAAATCTAGTAAAAGTACCACTTCCGACAACGAGACTCGTTCCTGATTTACAAGTTAAAGTTTTAAATGATTTTTTCGACGATCCAATCAAACGGATGTTAAGATATATCAATTTTAGTCATATGAAAAAAATTATTAAAATATTTTAAATTCATTTTGCATGTCAGTATTAAAAAAATCTAGTAAAAGTACCACTCCCAACAACGAGACTCGTTCCCGATTTACAAGATTAATTTTTAAAATGATTTTTTTGATGATCCAACCATACGGATGTTAATATATATCAATTTTACTCATGTGAAAAAATTATTAAAAAAATTTAAATTCATCTTGCATGTCAGTGTTTGGGTTCCGAAGGCATAAAACGCAGCGGATAAACGTAAATAAAACAAAAATTTCGAAACCCAAAAACAGGATCCATGTATAATTATGGGCAGATTATGGAGATAACGAATCATACCTTTCAAGAGATTAACTTTCACGAACTCAACGGAGATCCTAGCTATCACGCTTTGTGTCTACCTCTCGGAGAAACACCTCTATGGTATCCACACGAGCACCTTCAAGAACGTCTCACGAACTTGACTACGGAATGGATGTATGATAAGTGGCATTTTATACCACTTAGAACGTCTTAAAATGGCTTAAATTGGTGTCTTGAAATCAAGTATTTTGTGTATTTGATGCGTTTTTCTAGTGTTTATGCATTTCAGGGTATTAGTTGCATTTCGGGGGAGGAATCATCAAGAATAAGCCTTGGCATGTGTTCACCATTGCGAGAGGAAAGGAATGGGCAGATTACGGCGAAGAAACGGAGCAAACCTGGATTTTTTCCAGTAGAGGCCTGCGCGCCCGCGCAGCAATGCTGAGCGGCCGCGCAGCAACCTGCGCGCCCGCGCAGCTATGCTGAGCGGCCGCGCAGGGTCGGGGAAAAAGATAAATTATTTTAGACTTCTACTTCTGTTTGGCTTCCAACTTCTATGTAATCTGAGTTTTATGGGACTATTATATAGGTAGATTTGAGACATTTTCACAGAGAGTATTAAGAGGATTAAGAAGAAGAAGATTGTGTTTTACGCAAGAAGCGAAGGAGATAAGGAAGAAGACCGATATAGCACACCGCAACGAAGAGGGAGCATATATTCTTGTGATTCTTGTTTCATTGTAACGTTGGATGCTAGTTTTCTTGCTTTGACTTATTTACTCTTGTGACGTACTCTGTTTTAATATAATTAGTTTAGTTATTATTTTCTTGTGTTTGTTTATCATGATTTTATATGAACCCATGATGGCGATAAGTTCTATTATGGGCTAATCGTGATCATGGGGTTGCAACGGATTTATTATGGAATTCTTTAGTTAATTGTTTAATACTTAATGAACCTGGATTGAGATGCAGCTGGTAAGAAAAGAATGCTTCAGCTTAATGAACTTGATGAATTTCGACTTCAAGCGGACGAGAATAACAAAATGTATAAGGAAAAGGTGAAGAGGTGGCACGATAGGAAGCTACATCCTAAGTTATTTGTGCCAGGGCAACAAGTTCTTTTATTCAACTCTCGGCTCCGACTTTTTCCTGGGAAGTTGAAATCAAGGTGGTCTGGACCTTTTATTGTCAAAAATGTGTTTCCACATGGAGCGGTGGAAATTTTTGAGAATGATTCAGACCAAGCATTCAAGGTTAACGGTCAGCGGTTGAAGCACTACTATGGGGACATGGCAAACCGAGAGGTGGTTAGTGCCATTTTGTTGACTACTTGAGAAAGGTACGGAACGTCAAGCTAATGACGAAAAAGAAGCGCTGCGTGGGAGGCAACCCATGAATTGTTGTTACAGGAACCCTTAGAAGTTAATAACCTATCCAAAAACACAAAAAAATCAGAAAACAGGAGCTGAAAAAAAAAAATTCCAGAGACCCTCTGTGCGCCCGCGCAGCTATGCTGAGCGGCCGCGCAGGGGTCGAGTTCCATAAAATTTTTTACAGTTCAGAAAAAAAAAACAAACAAAAACACAAAAATAGTTTTAGCCCATAAACCCACGAATTGTTCCCACTACCCCATCATTTTATCCCTTAATTCCCAAACCCTAATCTAATCCACACCCTATATATACATACACCTATCCTACATATCTCCCACAAAACTTCCTACACTTAAACCCTCTCACAAACATCAAAAATCAGTTCTTACACACTTTTATTCACGAATCAATGGCACCCAAGAGAGCACACACTATTGACAGCAGCAGCACAGTTCCTACTACTGATTCATCGAGGGGTACTGCTGCAAGGCCTCGGTTAACTGACAGAGCTGCGGAGGAAGAGTACACTAGGCTGTTGGGGAAGCCGATTCTGAAGGAGAGGGGGTTTTTACCATCAGGGAGGGATGGTGAGTTGTTGCCCATGATTGCAGAGAAGGGGTGGATAGCTTTTTGTGAGTCACCCGAAGCAGTACCGATGAGCGTTGTTCGCGAGTTCTACGCGAACGCGAAGGCTGAAAAGAATGGGTTTTCTGTAGTCCGTGGGCTGACGGTTGATTATCATCCTGCGGCGATTCGCCGTGTGATTGGACAGCGAGAGAGGAAGCCCGAGGAGGAGAACTGGAATGAAAAGACTGCTGAGGATTTTGACTTGGATTTGATTTGTGCGACTCTCTGTCGACCGGGCACAGTTTGGACCCGCAGTCCAGGCAATAATGAGTATCGTCACTTTCCAGCGATCTCCATGAACAGGTATGCCCGTGCATGGAATGCATTTATATGTGCTAATATTTTGCCTTCTTCACATGCACACGAGGTCACAGTTGAGAGAGCACAGTTGTTGTGGGGAATTCTGCATGATGAGTACTATGTGGACCTTGGTGAGTTTATCTACCAAGGAATTCTGAAGTTTTTGAGGGGAGCAAAGCATATGAACATCCCTTATGCATCCACGGTTACGAAGCTATGCCGAGTAGTGGGAGTGAACTGGCCGGCTCATGAGCAGTTGCAGTTGCTAGCCGCTCCGATTGATTCTGGCACTCTGAATGGGATGCAGGAGTGGACCGGTGGTGAGCCTGAGGAGCATGGGTTGGGTTATCATCTTCCAGGAGGGCGTCCAGCACGAGGTGCTACTATGGCTAGGCCAGGGCGTGGTGAGGCTGGTTCTTCGAGAGCTCAGGAGGGTGCTGGGATGGGTGATGCCCAGTATATGAGGCTTTCACGGCGGATGGATGCCATGTATGAGACACAGAGCAGGTTTGCTCAGGAACTCACCCTTGCGTTAGGGACTGTTTTTCGAGGCCTTGGAGCTGATATCCAGTGGCCAGTTTTTGGTGAGGACTCTGCATACCCACCGCCTGATACTCCACCCACTGAGGGTGATGATGATGATGACTCCGAGTAGGTATACCCTGTGTTCCTTTCTACTACTTTCACTGAGGACAGTGAAGATTTTTAGTTTGGGGGTGGTAGTTAAGGAATATTGTGTGTGTGTCATTTAGTTGTATATTCATGATAGTTTAGTTCATATAGTTGCATAATTTATGCCATTTAGTTTTTTTTATGAATGTCATGTAGCTCATGCATTTACCATGATCCCTTTTGCAATAAGTTATCGACTGAATTGTGATATTGATGCGAGTGTAGTGATAGCATTAAAGTGATATTAAGTTGTGTAGGTTGATATGCATGCTAGAAATAATTGCAAGTCCACTAAGTCTTAAAGAATGCGTAAGGGCTAGATTGTTGTTATGATTTGGTTGTTTTCAAGGTCAATCTACTTATTATGCTTAGAATTCGATTATAGGTTCTTAGTGATAAAGACATGAAAAAAGAAAAAATTTTGGAGAAAAAAATATGGAAGTTGTTGCTAGTTGTGGCTAGGCGTCAAATGGCTAGTAGCCGGCTCGCATATGTTGCGAGTAGTCTAGGGTTGAGCAAGATGGAGCGAAACGCACTTGCTCAGAAGTTATTATAAAAAAAAAAAAATATTTGCATAATTGATCAAGAGTGGGCTCTTTGGTATTCGAGTTATTAAGTTCTTAGGGGACTTTGTGCCTAGTGACCTAAGGCTTTTAGAGTCTGGGATCCGCTAACCTAACGCTCGTTACATGGATACCATTGTATAAGTCTTTTGTGGACCTCACTCATTGCACGGTCAAATAAGCATTTGAGTTGTAAATAAAAAGCACGATTCCGTAGTAAGCTCCAGAGTTCTTGTAGTGTTGTATATCACTTTGTGCCTAGAATTTTTATTCTTTGTATAATCGTAGGATTGCATTGAGGATAGTCTAGTCATAGTAATTGGTCTAGTTCCGAAGCATATCTGTTAAGCATTTGCACACACCACGTTTCTGGTTGTATGTCCGTTTGCATGAGTTTATTGATCTTTAGTTGTCTAACTGCATTCGTTGAGATGTGACAATTTGGTTGGTTAATTGTAGTAAGGGGGATCGGTGCATTTTCATATAGATTGCATTCATACATATTTTTATTTGTTTTTGAGTCTGTGACGCTTGAGGACAAGCATCGATTTAAGTTTGGGGGTGTGATAAATGGCATTTTATACCACTTAGAACGTCTTAAAATGGCTTAAATTGGTGTCTTGAAATCAAGTATTTTGTGTATTTGATGCGTTTTTCTAGTGTTTATGCATTTCAGGGTATTAGTTGCATTTCGGGGGAGGAATCATCAAGAATAAGCCTTGGCATGTGTTCACCATTGCGAGAGGAAAGGAATGGGCAGATTACGGCGAAGAAACGGAGCAAACCTGGATTTTTTCCAGTAGAGGCCTGCGCGCCCGCGCAGCAACCTGCGCGCCCGCGCAGCAATGCTGAGCGGCCGCGCAGCAACCTGCGCGCCCGCGCAGCTATGCTGAGCGGCCGCGCAGGGTCGGGGAAAAAGATAAATTATTTTAGACTTCTACTTCTGTTTGGCTTCCAACTTCTATGTAATCTGAGTTTTATGGGACTATTATATAGGTAGATTTGAGACGTTTTCACAGAGAGTATTAAGAGGATTAAGAAGAAGAAGATTGTGTTTTACGCAAGAAGCGAAGGAGATAAGGAAGAAGACCGATTTAGCACACCGCAACGAAGAGGGAGCATATATTCTTGTGATTCTTGTTTCGTTGTAATGTTGGATGCTAGTTTTCTTGCTTTGACTTATTTACTCTTGTGACGTACTCTGTTTTAATATAATTAGTTTAGTTATTATTTTCTTGTGTTTGTTTATCATGATTTCATATGAACCCATGATGGCGATAAGTTCTATTATGGGCTAATCGTGATCATGGGGTTGCAACGGATTTATTATGGAATTCTTTAGTTAATTGTTTAATACTTTAGTGTGTGATGATTGCATGATATCTAGTATTGGTTGTGCGTATTCGTTTTATGTGCGTCGCGAACATATAAGATAGGGTGTTAATCTCTTGTGAAGCGACGGTGGATCTTGAGATTTAGAACTTGCCATGCTAGCATAGGTTCATGTACGTTGTGCATGATTAGTGGGTAACTCTAACAGTTTTATTTGCCCTATGTAATCAAAAGGAATAACTTGTGCTTAAATCGTTGTGTTGTCAATTTCTGTAGATATATAGGAACTCAACATAATTGATGACTATTCAACTTCTATCTTAATTGTGGATGCTTGGTAGAATGGTATTAGTACAATGAAAGTTGGCTTTTATCAGTTTTGTGTTATTCGATTAATATCATCACTGTCACATGCTAAAGGTAATAACAATGGCTATAGAAGGAAGTAATAATGAAGTTGTGATCTCATGAGTGTTTTATTATTGATAAATTGAAGTGTTAGTTAAGTGGTTAATTAAGTAGTTAATTATAGTTAATATTTAATCAACAATTTTAAGTGTTATTATCTTAACATTGAGAAGTAATCATACATTGGTGAGTGAGTTTAATTAGACAATAATTTAGTCTGAGTCTCTGAGGGAACGAACTAGAAAGTATTCTATATTACTTGCGAACGCGTATACTTGCGTGAATATTAGCGCGTGTTTTCACCCTAACAAGTTTTTGGCGCCGCTGCCGGGGACTCGGCGTATTTTATTTAGTTTATGTACTTACCATCATTGGTCATTAGGACTCAGTGATTAGGACGTAGTAGTTACTTACTCTTTTCGGTTGTGTTTCAGGTACTTTAGCAAGCGTTTATGCAAACTCGTTCTCGTGCTCGCAAGAGGACTTTAAATACAGCTGAGGAGACAGACGAAGTTCTTGATATTCCGGAGAAGTTAGATTTTGAGGATTCGGATTCAGGAACTGAGCAGAAAGAACCAGTAAACATGGGAGATCGTATTGTTCAAGCTGATCCAGCTCTTATGGATTTTTCTCGGCCAAAAATTGATGACATTCAGTCAAGCATCCTTCATCCGGCTATTCAAGCTAACACCTTTGAAATCAAGTCGGGCACTATTCAGATGGTGCAGAATTCTGTTTCTTTTGGAGGAGCGGCAACTGAAGACCCCAACATGCACATAAGGAATTTTGTCGAGATCTGCAGCACTTTTAAGTATAATGGCGTGACTGATGAGGCTATCAAGTTGAGGCTTTTCCCATTCTCACTAAGGGACAAGGCTAAAGACTGGTTACATTCTGAACCAGCTGGGTCCATCACTACGTGGCAAGATCTTGCGCAAAAGTTTCTGGTGAAGTTTTATCCAATGGCAAAGACTGCTGCTATGAGGAGTGCTCTTACTCAGTTTGCGCAGCAACCTACAGAATCTATGTGCGAGGCTTGGGAACGCTACAAGGAAATGTTGAGAAAATGTCCACATCATGGAATGCCGGATTGGATGGTGATCACTGGTTTCTATAATGGTTTGGGGGCCCAATCTCGGCCCATGCTCGATGTAGCAGCTGGAGGCGCCTTATGGGCTAAAAGCTATACTGAGGCATATAATCTTATCGAGACGATGGTTGCAAATGAGCATCAAAACCCAACTCAGAGGATGACGTCAGGCAAGGTAGCAGGTATTCTGGAAGTTGATGCAGCCACCGCTATTGCAGCCCAGCTCCAAGCGCTATCAATGAAGGTTGATTCTCTGGCTACGTATGGAGTTAATCAAATAGTTATGGTTTGTGAGCTTTGTGCAGGTTCTCATGCTACGGATCAGTGTTCTCTTGTCAACGAATATGTTCAGTATGTGAATAATTATCAGTGACAACAGCAGCCTGTGCCAGCGACCTATCATCCTAACAACAGAAATCATCCAAATTTCAGCTGGGGGAATAATCAGAATGCTATTCAGCCACCATATCAGCAAGGAGTGAGTAAACAGTTTAACCCACCTGGATTCCAGCAACCACAGCAGTATGCTACAAGGCAATTATATCCTCAACAGGGAAGTACAGCTGCACCCACTAGTGCTGATTTTGAGGAACTTAAGCTGTTGTGCAAGAGTCAGGCGGTTTCTATCAAGACCTTGGAAAATCAAATCGGTCAATTAGCCAATGCAGTGCTCAATCGTCAACCTGGCACTCTTCCCAGTGACACGGAAGTACCAGGCAGGAAGGAAGCTAAAGAGCAAGTCAAGGCTATTACCTTAAGGTCTGGAAAAGTGGCTAATGCTGAAAAGGCAAAAGAAGTAGAAGCTGAAATTAGAGGTGAAGAATCTAAGCAAAAGGAGAAAGCGGCGGAACCAAGAAAGACCACTGTTGAACACACTCTGCCTGAGGCTAATACAGGGGAGAAACAGCTCTATCCTCCACCACCTTTTCCTAAGAGATTGCAGCAACAAAAGCTGGATAGACAGTTCGGGAAGTTTCTGGAGGTGTTCAAGAAACTTCACATCAATATACCTTTCACTGAAGCTCTTGAACAAATGCCTAGTTATGCGAAGTTTATGAAGACTATTCTTTCAAGGAAGGTGAAACTGGATGACCTTGAAACCGTTGCTCTCACGGAAGAATGCAGCGCTGTTCTGCAGCAAAAGTTACCACCAAAACTGAAAGATCCAGGAAGCTTCACCATTCCTTGCACCATTGGCAATCTAACTTTTGACAAGTGCCTTTGTGATTTGGGAGCAAGCATTAATCTGATGCCGTTGTCGATCTTTAAAAAGCTGGATCTGCCTGATCCAAAACCCACGTACATGTCGCTACAATTGGCTGACCGTTCCATTACTTACCCAAGGGGCATAGTTGAGGATGTGCTAGTCAAGGTGGATAAGCTCTTCTTTCCTGCAGATTTTGTTATTCTGGATTTTGAGGAAGATAAGAAGATTCCCATAATCTTGGGGAGGCCTTTCTTGGCTACTGGCCGTACCTTGATAGATGTACAAAAAGGTGAACTTACTATGCGGGTCCAAGATCATGATGTGACCTTCAACGTATTCAAGGCAATGAAATTCCCTACAGAAGATGAGGAGTGCTTAAAAGTGGATGTGATTGATACTGCGGTTACTTCGGAACTCGATCACATGCTAATGTCTGATGCATTGGAAAAGGCCTTAGTGGGGGATTTTGACAGCGATGATGAAGATAGCAACGAGCAATTACAATATCTGAACGCTTCTCCATGGAAGCGAAAGCTGGACATACCATTTGAATCTCTTGGTACTTCTGACCTTAAGAATGCTGAAGGGAAGCTCAAACCATCAATAGAGGAAGCACCTACCTTGGAGCTCAAACCATTACCTGAACACTTAAGGTATGCTTTTTTAGGTGATTCATCTACGTTACCTGTTATTATTTCATCTGACCTTTCAGGTAGTGAGGAAGACAAGCTCTTAAGGATTTTGAGAGAATTCAAATCGGCTATAGGATGGACCATAGTAGACATCAAGGGGATAAGTCCTTCATATTGTATGCATAAAATTCTGCTAGAGGAAGGTAGTAAGCCAACTGTGGAACAGCAGCGAAGACTGAATCCCATCATGAAGGAGGTGGTGAAGAAAGAAATTCTGAAATGGCTAGATGCAGGCATCATTTATCCTATTTCGGACAGCTCATGGGTGAGCCCCGTACAATGTGTACCTAAGAAGGGAGGTATCACTGTGGTCGCAAATGAAAAGAATGAGCTCATCCCTACTCGAACAGTTACAGGATGGAGAGTATGCATGGATTATAGAAAATCGAACAAAGCCACAAGGAAGGATCACTTCCCCCTTCCATTTATTGATCAAATGCTTGACAGATTGGCGGGTCATGAGTATTTTTGTCTTTTGGATGGTTATTCCGGGTATAATCAGATTTGTATTGCACCAGAGGATCAGGAAAAGACTACCTTCACTTGTCCATTTGGCACATTTGCTTTTCGCAGAGTTTCGTTTGGGTTATGTGGCGCACCGGCCACCTTTCAGAGATGTATGATGGCTATATTCTCTGACATAATTGGAAATAACGTCGAAGTGTTCATGGATGACTTCTCCATCCTTGGACACTCATATGATGAATGTTTGAATAATCTGCGCGCCGTACTCAAAAGATGCGTGGAAACTAATTTGGTGCTAAATTGGGAGAAATGTCATTTTATGGTGCGTGAAGGCATTATCCTTGGGCATAAGGTCTCTAGCAAGGGTCTGGAGGTGGACAAGGCCAAGGTGGGAGTCATTGAAAATCTTCCCCCACCTAATTCTGTGAAAGGAATCCGTAGTTTTCTTGGTCATGCGGGTTTTTATCGGCGATTCATCAAGGACTTTTCAAAGATATCTAAGCCGTTGTGCAATTTGCTTGAGAAAGATGTGCCTTTCAAATTTGATGATGAATGTTTGGCAGCATTCGAGACTCTCAAGGAGAGTTTGATCACGACACCAGTCATTACAGCACCAGATTGGACAGAACCATTTGAGATGATGTGTGATGTGAGTGATTATGCGGTAGGTGCAGTTCTGGGACAGCGCAAGAAAAATCTCTTCCATGTGGTCTACTATGCGAGTAAGACTTTAAATGGTGCCCAATTGAACTACACCACTACTGAGAAGGAGCTTTTGGCTATAGTCTTTGGCTTTGAGAAATTTCGATCTTATCTGCTTGGTACGAAAGTAACAGTATTCACTGATCATGCAGCTATTCGCTATCTGGTTTCTAAGAAGGATTCGAAGCCGAGACTCATTCGTTGGGTGCTTTTACTTCAGGAATTTGAGTTAGAGATCAAAGATAGAAAAGGTACTGAGAATCAAGTAGCTGACCATCTCTCTAGGTTGGAGAATCCCGATTCTACTTCACAAGACAGGACGTTAATCAATGAATCTTTTCCGGATGAGCAGTTGTTTGCAATTCAGGAGGAAGAACCATGGTTTGCAGATATTGTAAACTATCTCGTCAGCAATATAATGCCTCTTAATTTGACATCCGCTCAAAAGAAGAAGTTTCTGCATGAGGTGAAGTGGTATATGTGGGATGAACCATATTTGTTTAGACAGGGAGCTGACCAGATCATCAGGAGATTTATCCCGTTCTGTGAGACGGAGGGGATATTACGAGACTGCCATTCCACGGTTTATGGGGGACACTATGGAGGTGAGAAGACGGCAGCTCGTATTCTTCAAGCAGGTTTTTTCTGGCCTACTTTGTTCAAGGATGCTCATCAGTTTGTTTTAAGGTGTGATCGTTGCCAAAGAGTGGGAAATTTATCAAGGAAGGATGAAATGCCATTAAATGTGATGCTTGAAGTCGAGGTCTTTGATGTATGGGGAATCGATTTCATGGGGCCTTTTATCTCGTCTTGCAATAATCAGTACATCTTGCTGGCAGTCAATTATGTCTCAAAATGGGTCGAAGTTAAAGCTTTACCGACAAATGATGCAAAGGCAGTGCTAAATTTTCTTCATAAGCAAATTTTCACAAGGTTTGGAACACCTCGGGTAATCATAAGTGATGAAGGATCGCATTTTTGCAACCGTAAGTTCACTTCTATGATGCAGCGTTATAATGTGAATCATCGAGTAGCTACTACCTATCATCCGCAAACAAATGGTCAAGCGGAAGTGTCTAACAGAGAGATAAAGCGTATTCTAGAGAAGGTTATTTGTCCGTCAAGGAAGGATTGGTCTTTAAAGCTCGATGAAGCTGTTTGGGCTTACAGAACAGCATACAAAACTCTACTTGGGATGTCACCGTTTCAGTTGGTGTACGGTAAGGGATGTCATCTACCGGCGGAGCTTGAGCATAAGGCCTACTGGGCATTGAAGAAATTGAACCTGGATTTAGATGCAGCTGGTAAGAAAAGAATGCTTCAGCTTAATGAACTTGATGAATTTCGACTTCAAGCGTACGAGAATAACAAAATGTATAAGGAAAAGGTGAAGAGGTGGCACGATAGGAAGCTACATCCTAAGTTATTTGTGCCAGGGCAACAAGTTCTTTTATTCAACTCTCGGCTCCGACTTTTTCCTGGGAAGTTGAAATCAAGGTGGTCTGGACCTTTTATTGTCAAAACTGTGTTTCCACATGGAGCGGTGGAAATTTTTGAGAATGATTCAGACCAAGCATTCAAGGTTAACGGGCAGCGGTTGAAGCACTACTATGGGGACATGGCAAACCGAGAGGTGGTTAGTGCCATTTTGTTGACTACTTGAGAAAGGTACGGAACGTCAAGCTAATGACGAAAAAGAAGCGCTGCGTGGGAGGCAACCCATGAATTGTTGTTACAGGAACCCTTAGAAGTTAATAACCTATCCAAAAACACAAAAAAATCAGAAAACAGGGGCTGAAAAAAAAATTTCCAGAGACCCTCTGCGCGCCCGTGCAGCTATGCTGAGCGGCCGCGCAGGGGTCGAGTTCCAGAAAATTTTTTACAGTTCAGAAAAAAAAAAACAAACAAAAACACAAAAACAGTTTTAGCCCATAAACCCACGAATTGTTCCCACTACCCCATCATTTTATCCCTTAATTCCTAAACCCTAATCTAATCCACACCCTATATATACATACACCTATCCTACATATCTCCCACAAAACTTCCTACACTTAAACCCTCTCACAAACATCAAAAATCAGTTCTTACACACTTTTATTCACGAATCAATGGCACCCAAGAGAGCACGCACTATTGACAGCAGCAGCACAGTTCCTACTGCTGATTCATCGAGGGGTACTGCTGCAAGGCCTCGGTTAACTGACAGAGCTGCGGAGGAAGAGTACACTAGGCTGTTGGGGAAGCCGATTCTGAAGGAGAGGGGGTTTTTACCATCAGGGAGGGATGGTGAGTTGTTGCCCATGATTGCAGAGAAGGGGTGGATAGCTTTTTGTGAGTCACCCGAAGCAGTACCGATGAGCGTTGTTCGCGAGTTCTACGCGAACGCGAAGGCTGAAAAGAATGGGTTTTCTGTAGTCCGTGGGCTGACGGTTGATTATCATCCTGCGGCGATTCGCCGTGTGATTGGACAGCGAGAGAGGAAGCCCGAGGAGGAGAACTGGAATGAAAAGACTGCTGAGGATTTTGACTTGGATTTGATTTGTGCGACTCTCTGTCGACCGGGCACAGTTTGGACCCGCAGTCCAGACAATAATGAGTATCGTCACTTTTCGGCGATATCCATGAACATGTATGCCCGTGCATGGAATGCATTTATATGTGCTAATATTTTGCCTTCTTCACATGCACACGAGGTCACAGTTGAGAGAGCACAGTTGTTGTGGGGAATTCTGTATGATGAGTACTATGTGGACCTTGGTGAGTTTATCTACCAAGGAATTCTGAAGTTTTTGAGGGGAGCAAAGCATATGAACATCCCTTATGCATCCACGGTTACGAAGCTATGTCGAGCAGTGGGAGTGAACTGGCCGGCTCATGAGCAGTTGCAGTTGCCAGCCGCTCCGATTGATTCTGGCACTCTGAATGGGATGCAGGAGTGGACCGGTGGTGAGCCTGAGGAGCATGGGTTGGGTTATCGTCTTCCAGGAGGGCGTCCAGCACGAGGTGCTACTATGGCTAGGCCAGGGCGTGGTGAGGCTGGTTCTTCGAGAGCTCAGGAGGGTGCTGGGATGGGTGATGCCCAGTATAGGAGGCTTTCACGGCGGATGGATGCCATGTATGAGACACAGAGCAGGTTTGCTCAGGAACTCACCCTTGCGTTAGGGACTGTTTTTCGAGGCCTTGGAGCTGATATCCAGTGGCCAGTTTTTGGTGAGGACTCTGCATACCCACCGCCTGATACTCCACCCACTGAGGGTGATGATGATGATGACTCCGAGTAGGTATACCCTGTGTTCCTTTCTACTACTTTCACTGAGGACAGTGAAGATTTTTAGTTTGGGGGTGGTAGTTAAGGAATATTGTGTGTGTGTCATTTAGTTGCATATTCATGATAGTTTAGTTCATATATTTGCATAATTTATGCCATTTAGTTTTTTTTTATGAATGTCATGTAGCTCATGCATTTACCATGATCCCTTTTGCAATAAGTTATCGACTGAATTGTGATATTGATGCGAGTGTAGTGATAGCATTAAAGTGATATTAAGTTGTGTAGGTTGATATGCATGCTAGAAACAATTGTAAGTCCACTAAGTCTTAAAGAATGCGTAAGGGCTAGATTGTTGTTATGATTTGGTTGTTTTCAAGGTCAATCTACTTATTATGCTTAGAATTCGATTATAGGTTCTTAGTGATAAAGACATGAAAAAAGAAAAAATTTTGGAGAAAAAAATATGGAAGTTGTTGCTAGTTGTGGCTAGGCGTCAAATGGCTAGTAGCCGGCTCGCATATGTTGCGAGTAGTCTAGGGTTGAGCAAGATGGAGCGAAACGCACTTGCTCAGAAGTTATTATAAAAAAAAAAAATAAATAAATTTGCATAATTGATCAAGAGTGGGCTCTTTGGTATTCGAGTTATTAAGTTCTTAGGGGACTTTGTGCCTAGTGACCTAAGGCTTTTAGAGTCTGGGATCCGCTAACCTAACGCTCGTTACATGGATACCATTGTATAAGTCTTTTGTGGACCTCACTCATTGCACGGTCAAATAAGCATTTGAGTTGTAAATAAAAAGCACGATTCCGTAGTAAGCTCCAGAGTTCTTGTAGTGTTGTATATCACTTTGTGCCTAGAATTTTTATTCTTTGTATAATCGTAGGATTGCATTGAGGATAGTCTAGTCATAGTAATTGGTCTAGTTCCGAAGCATATCTGTTAAGCATTTGCACACACCACGTTTCTGGCTGTATGTCCGATTGCATGAGTTTATTGATCTTTAGTTGTCTAACTGCATTCGTTGAGATGTGACAATTTGGTTGGTTAATTGTAGTAAGGGGGATTGGTGCATTTTCATATAGATTGCATTCATGCATATTTTTATTTGTTTTTGAGTCTGTGACGCTTGAGGACAAGCATCGATTTAAGTTTGGGGGTGTGATAAATGGCATTTTATACCACTTAGAACGTCTTAAAATGGCTTAAATTGGTGTCTTGAAATCAAGTATTTTGTGTATTTGATGCGTTTTTCTAGTGTTTATGCATTTCAGGGTATTAGTTGCATTTCGGGGGAGTAATCATCAAGAATAAGCCTTGGCATGTGTTCACCATTGCGAGAGGAAAGGAATGGGCAGATTACGGCGAAGAAACGGAGCAAACCTGGATTTTTTCCAGTAGAGGCCTGCGCGCCCGCGCAGTAATGCTGAGCGGCCGCGCAGCAACCTGCGCGCCCGCGCAGCTATGCTGAGCGGCCGCGCAGGGTCGGGGAAAAAGATAAATTATTTTAGACTTCTACTTCTGTTTGGCTTCCAACTTCTATGTAATCTGAGTTTTATGGGACTATTATATAGGTAGATTTGAGACGTTTTCACAGAGAGTATTAAGAGGATTAAGAAGAAGAAGATTGTGTTTTACGCAAGAAGCGAAGGAGATAAGGAAGAAGACCGATTTAGCACACCGCAACGAAGAGGGAGCATATATTCTTGTGATTCTTATTTCGTTGTAACGTTGGATGCTAGTTTTCTTGCTTTGACTTATTTACTCTTGTGACGTACTCTGTTTTAATATAATTAGTTTAGTTATTATTTTCTTGTGTTTGTTTATCATGATTTCATATGAACCCATGATGGCGATAAGTTCTATTATGGGCTAATCGTGATCATGGGGTTGCAACGGATTTATTATGGAATTCTTTAGTTAATTGTTTAATACTTTAGTGTGTGATGATTGCATGATATCTAGTATTGGTTGTGCGTATTCATTTTATGTGCGTCGCGAACATATAAGATAGGGTGTTAATCTCTTGTGAAGCGACGGTGGATCTTGAGATTTAGAACTTGCCATGCTAGCATAGGTTCATGTACGTTGTGCATGATTAGTGGGTAACTCTAACAGTTTTATTTGCCCTATGTAATCAAAAGGAATAACTTGTGCTTAAATCGTTGTGTTGTCAATTTCTGTAGACATATAGGAACTCAACATAATTGATGACTATTCAACTTCTATCTTAATTGTGGATGCTTGGTAGAATGGTATTAGTACAATGAAAGTTGGCTTTTATCAGTTTTGTGTTATTCGATTAATATCATCACTGTCACATGCTAAAGGTAATAACAATGGCTATAGAAGGAAGTAATAATGAAGTTGTGATCTCATGAGTGTTTTATTATTGATAAATTGAAGTGTTAGTTAAGTGGTTAATTAAGTAGTTAATTATAGTTAATATTTAATCAACAATTTTAAGTGTTATTATCTTAACATTGAGAAGTAATCATACATTTGTGAGTGAGTTTAATTAGACAATAATTTAGTCTGAGTCTCTGAGGGAACGAACTAGAAAGTATTCTATATTACTTGCGAACGCGTATACTTGCGTGAATATTAGCGCGTGTTTTCACCCTAACAATGTACTAGCCTCCTTCTTGACGATCTGAATTGCCTCTGCCTCTCTTTGATGCTAGGGTTTTCTTAAAAAACGTACAAGCCTCTTTAACCTCTCATTATCTATTTATAATGACTGATTAAAAAGGCCCATAATAGCAAAGCCCAACCCTAGTAGGTATTGGATTAAATAATAAAAACGAATTTCTATTATTTAATTAATAACTAAGTCATACTTAATTATTATGGGCAAAAACTTTCCTTTTAATTCGAATTTATATTATCTCAATTAAGTCTTACTTAATTATAATAAAATTCAAATAATCATCAATTAATTTAAATCCATAATTTAAATTAACTATTCCATTAAGTGCTCTATTTGTGCGACCCTATAGGCTATTATTTAATTGGAAATAATTATATTCTCTAATAAAATTATAAACAATGAGCGGTATCTAGTAATACATCATTGTTACCCAATTAAACAATAATTAAATCGTGATTAGATAAAACCTTTCGTGATTAATGTTTTTCATGTAATATAATCCCTTTAACCATACATTTTATAGATTAAACTTGAGGCATGTATTTAGTCATCCTCTTCAACATTTAATCCGGGTTTACTTGATCCATGAGTAGATTATCGAGACAAATCATTATTTGAGCATGGCCATGCTTTTATAATCTCACTCAATCAAGAGGCCAATAATATCTCTCCTAATTATAGGAGGGTTAAATCCTTTATCTATTATTCATATTTCTCATACGACTCATGATATACCCGATGTCCACTTTTATCATCACCCGATCAAAAGTAACTTTTAATGTGGTCAAAGTATATTAATCCTCGTATAGAAATATAATGATTTCAAGTCAAAGGATCGTTACACCATTATCACTGTGAGTCTTTCTTATGACTTTATTAAACATGAAGAATCTCACTGTGGGTCTGTCCAGTACCATGTACTCTCACATGTACCTATGTATTGACTTTAGTATCCCCATACTTATAACCAATGAGATGTGGTTATCTTGTCAAACAACATACTAGTCTATCTATGTATTATTATTGTCCTATATAATAATACTCGACTAGGGACCTTTAAGAATATGATATATTATATAATCTCAAGTTCAAGTCATGTACTTAAACTATACAATTTGTATCATGATTCTAAGGACATTTATTATGCTAACAAAATATCGCAGTAATTAAGGTCATAATAAATACATTTATTGAATGATCAACTGACATAAAGATAAAAGAATAATGTATTGCCTCTAGGGCACCTACACTAACAATCTCCCACTTGCACTAGAGCCAATCACCCATATATCTAATACCCATGGAACTAGTGTGACCATCATGCTTCTGCTGCGACAAGCCTTTGGTCAGTGGGTCTGCAATGTTATCATTTGTGTGCACTTTACATATGTGTATATCACCCATTTCATTAATCTCTCGAATAAGGTGAAATCTCCTGAGTATATGTTTAGCCCGGGAGTGTGATCTAGGTTCTTTAGCCTGTGCAATGGCTCCATTATTATCGCAGTATAGATCAATGGGATTCGCGATCGATGGAACCACTCCCAAATCAGAAATGAACTTTCGAATCCAAACGGCCTCCTTAGCTGCTTCACAAGCTGTAATGTACTCAGCCTCCATTGTAGAATCAGCTACTATTTCTTGCTTTGAACTCTTCCAGTTTACAGCACCTCCGTTTAGACAAAACACAAAACCAGACTGTGATACAGTATCATCTCTGTCTGTTTGGAAACTTGCATCGGTGTGACCTTTTACAACGAGTTTCTCTTCTCCTCCATACACCAAGAATGAATCTTTAGTTCTTTTCAGGTACTTAAGAATATTCTTAACTGCCGTCCAGTGACCTTCACCCGGATTAGACTGGTATCTGATCGTCATGCTCAAAGCATACGAGACATCTGGGCGAGTACATACCATTGCATACATGATAGATCCAATTGCTAAAGCATATGGAACTTTATTCATGTGGTCCTTCTCATCCAATGATTTCGGACACTGGTTCTTAGAGATCGTTATCCCTTGAGACACGGGGACATATCCCCTTTTTGCATTTTGCATTCCAAAACGATGCAAAACCTTATCAATGTATGTGCTCTGACTTAGACCGATCATCCTTCTAGATCTTTCTCTATAGATCCTCATTCTTAGAATGTAGGATGCCTCTCCTAAGTCTTTAATGGAGAAATTGCTCCCTAACCAAGTCTTAACAGCCTTTAGAGAAGGTATGTCATTCCCCATTAGTAGTATATCATCAACATATAGTACTATGAATGCCACATAGCTCCCACTAACCTTCTTGTAAACACACGGTTCATCTTCATTTTGAACAAAGCCATACTCTGTGACTATTTCATCAAAATGGATATTCCATCTCCTAGAGGATTGCTTCAATCCATAAATGGATCGACGCAATTTACATACCTTGCCAGCATTCCTTGGATCGACAAAACCCTCAGGTTGTGTCATGTACACATCCTCTTCAAGGCTTCCATTAAGGAAGGCTGTTTTGACATCCATTTGCCAGATTTCATAATCATGGAATGCTGCAATGGCAAGTAAAATCCTTATAGACTTTACCATAGCCACTGGTGAGAAAGTTTCATCATAGTCAATACCATGAATTTGTTTGAAACCTTTTGCAACCAGCCTAGCTTTATAGGTCTGAACATTTCCATCCGTGCCCTTTTTCTTCTTAAAAACCCATTTGCACCCTATGGCTTTTACCCCTTCAGGTGGATCAACCAAAGTCCATACTTGGTTTTCGTACATGGAATCTATCTCGGATTTCATGGCTTCAAGCCATCTCTTAGAGTCTGGACTGTTCATAGCATCTTGGTATGTGAGAGGCTCATCTTCATCTATGAGCATCAAATCACCACACTGAGTCATGAGAAATCCATATCTCTCTGTCTCATGGCGAAATCTACCAGATCTACGAATAACCTGTGTTTGTTGAGCATTATCATTATTCTGCTCTTGTTCCACTTCAGGTTCAATGCTATTTTGCGGTTCTCGATGTTCATCGAGATCTATAGTTCTCCCACTGTTTCTTTTGGAAACAAAATCTCTTTTCATGAAGACAGCATCTCGAGCAATAAACACTTTCTGCTCAGAAGGACTATAAAAATAATACGCCTTTGTTTCATTAGGGTATCCTACAAAAATGCACTCTTCGGATTTAGGTCCAAGCTTGTCAGATTCTTGACGTTTCACAAACGCCTTACATCCCCAAACTTTCATAAAGTTCATGCCTGACCGTTTCTCTTTCCATATCTCATATGGAGTCTTTTGAACCTTCTTAGTAGGAACACAGTTAAGTGTGAAAGCCGCTGTTTCTAGAGCGTTACCCCAGAAACTAAATGGAAGATCTGCATGACTCATCATCGATCGCACCATGTCCAACAAGGTGCGATTTCTCCTCTCTGAAACTCCATTCCATTGAGGTGTTCTTGGCGGAGTGAGTTGTGATACAATACCACACTCTTTCAAATACTCTCTAAATTCGGTGCTTAAGTATTCACCCCCACGATCGGATCGTAAGATCTTAATACTTGCATCTCCGCCAATTTGCTTCTCTACTTCAACCTTGTATTCTTTAAATTTTTCAAAAGAATCGGATTTGTTCTTCATAAGATATACATATCCATATCTACTGAAATCATCAGTAAATGTTATGAAGTAGTAGTAGCCTCCTCTAGCCATTACACGCATTGGGCCACATACATCACTATGTATTAGCTCCAGACGTTTAGTGGCCCTTTGACCCTTACCAGTGAAAGGGGCTTTAGTCATCTTACCAAGCAAACAAGATTCGCATTCTTGGTATGATTCAAAATCAAACTTATCCAAGTATCCATCCTTTTGTAATTTGGATATGCGTTTCTCATTTATGTGGCCTAGACGACAATGCCAGAGGTATGTTTGATTTGAGTCATTCATTTTAAGTCGTTTGTTTTCTATATTACAGACAGGGTTATCTAAATCAAGAACATATAAACCATTAAATAAACGCGCAACACCATAGGTTAAATCATTCAAAGCAAAAGAGCAACTGTTATTCTTTATTGTAAACGAAAAACCTTTCTTGTCCAAACAAGAAACAGAAATAATGTTTCTGCGAATCGCAGGCACGTAAAAACAGTCTTCTAGTTTTAAAACAAGCCCAGAGGGCATAGATAAATAATAAGTCCCTACAGCTAAAGCAGCAACTTTTGCTCCATTGCCTACTCTTAGGTCCACTTCTCCCTTAGCCAAAGTTCTACTTCTCTGCAGGCCCTGCACATTTATACAAATGTGAGAAGCACATCCAGTATCAAATACCCAAGATGTAGAAATAGACAAATTGACTTCTATAACATAAATACCTGATCCAGAAATCTGAACTGCTTTCTTTTTCTTCAGATCCTCCAAGTAAATTGGACAGTTTCTCTTCCAGTGACCATCTTTCTTACAGTAGTGACATTCACCCTTGGCCACACCACCTTTAGGCTTTAAAGCCTGTTTGGGACCTGACTTTGGCTTGGGTGTAGAATCAGATCCAATCTTCTTCTTACCCTTCCATTTGCCCTTCCCTTTGGTCTTACCTTTATTTCCCACCATCAGTATGGGAGTAGGTTCAGCTGTCTTCATGTTGGTCTCATATGTTCTCAACATATGCAACAATTCAGTAGGTGTTTTGTCAAATTCATTCATATTGTAGTTCATAACAAACTGAGTGAATTTGTTGTTCAAAGAATTCATGATTAGGTCAATACCAGTTTCCGGACCAATCGGGAAACCCAAAGTTTCAAGGTACTCAACGTAACCAATCATCTTCAGAACATGTGGGCCAACTGGTTCACTCGCCCCTTGTTTGCAATTAAAAAGTGACTTACTCATGTTGAACCTTTCTTGACGAGTTTGGCTTGCAAACATGCTTTGCAAGTGCTCATTGATAGTATATGCATCCATATGCACATGCTGTCTTTGAAGCTCAGCACTCATAGTTGCCAACATAAGACATGCAACATCATTTGCATCATTCTCATCCCTTGTGTGTGCTGCTCGTTCATCAGCAGTAGCACCCTCAGGAAGGGGGCCTGGAGGAGGAATATCAATGACATGAAGCTTGCGCTCCTGCCTGAGGACAATCCTCAAATTCCTCTGCCAGTCTAGGAAGTTGTTTCCTCCTGTCAGCTTGTCCTTCTCAAGGACTGAACGTACGGATAGTGTGTTTGTGTTGTTTGCCATTACTCAGTATCTACAATAATAAAAGCGCAAAATAAACATTAGATTGTCTGAGTTAAAATTTTATGTTCATATGATTATGATATATTCGTAATATATCTCCCACTATTTTTTTTATCAAATTAATAGCCCTAACTATTAATTCAGAAAGTATATCCCATAAATCTTTCTAGTGAGCCAAGATCCATATTTCGTCATGTTCTAAGTCAACCACTGGTATCCTTAAAACATGATTATTTAGGTAGACAACAGTTGTCAATTATATCATATATAATTCTTGGATAATTTGGTGAACAACAATTGATCTTATCTATCTAATAGATTTTTAACCAAACTCTATGCTTCTAAGTTCATAATAGTTGAATATAACCGTTTATATTCACTTTATTATGACGACTCATTTAAGTTAGACCCAATGATACAACGTCCGAATATAACCGTTTATATTCGTCGCATTTCACCATGATAGATAGGAGTCCCCTGCCACTGACAGCCCTTCCCCTTATCGATCTAGTATTTAATGAGTGTTCATTCATTGGAAAGCATCTGATTAAAACTTAATATTTTTACTTAGGGATTTTTAATTTAGAACGATCATGATCCCATCATAAAGAGGTTCCCAATTTTTCCTTGAATAAAATACTTCAAATCAATACTCGTCAATGGTTTGATTTTCAGGTAGTGGAGGAGTCACATCGGTCTCGCTTAAAACCCACAGCCTTACAAGTTCTATGAACCCGTTGTTGACAAAATCGCCCCATGTCAGAAATAAAGAAAATTCGTATTTTATTCCGTGTTTCATAAACACGAGAATCGTATGATCGTTTGTTAATTTTAAATCTTGAGTCGTTACAGATTTTATCTTGTTTAAAGGCATGGCATGGGTGATGTATCTAATACATACATGCATCATTAATCTAATTAAAACATGCATTTTCTACTCTACACATACTATTTATACATCATATGAAAAGTACGTAAAGTAAACGTGCAATAGTTATGGCCCAATCCTATGTGATCTTTTCAGGCTAATGAAAAGATCAAGGTCAATCTATGGTGTAAAAATAACTATTACATATGTCTTCTCTATTGCTTCCATTGTTTCCTTGGCCTCCATAGGATGCCTCCTCTTTCCCTTGTCCTTCTTGGATGTTACATTAAGAATTATACTAATAAACTTACAAAAAAACTCGAGTTACATTCAAGATAAAACAACTACAAATAGAAAACGACATGCAAGTCGTATTTATTACAAACCAAAAGAATAAACCATTACAACTAAGGTCTTAAGGCCATAACTATGCACCATGCTCAAGTAACCATTAAAGAACATGATAGATCATATAAAGATGACATACTATTTATCACTTATCATGATCCAATCAAGAATAATAAATAAGTAAAGCATATATCATAAGCACAAATTAAAAACGAAACCCTAAGCACGCGGATCGACCTATGGCGGAAATTTTTGCAAAATCAAGTATCAGAATACTAGAAAAACATGTATCAGAATACTATTCCAGAAGCATGTATCAGTATACACACGATCCATATCCCAGTTACCAAAAACGTGTATCAGTATACATATTTTAAGAGATCGCATACATATGAGTTATGGCAGATCTTAAACATACTAGTATCATTATATAGATCATTAACAGATTCATCATATCATTCATATAACATAACTGTTATCATGGCAGACTCATATAACATAACTGTTATCATGGCAGACTCATCACACATGCATACTTGTAAAAATACAGTAAACACGTAACCAAATTAGCCCCTTATACACGTAGCTCTGATACCATTGTTTGGGTTCCGAAGGCATAAAATGCAGCGGATAAACGTAAATAAAACAAAAATTTCGAAACCCAAAAACAGGATCCATGTATAATTATGGGCAGATTATGGAGATAACGAATCATACCTTTCAAGAGATTAACTTTCACGAACTCAACGGAGATCCTAGCTATCACGCTTTGTGTCTACCTCTCGGAGAAACACCTCTATGGTATCCACACGAGCACCTTCAAGAACGTCTCACGAACTTGACTACGGAATGGATGTACTAGCCTCCTTCTTGATGATCTGAATTGCCTCTGCCTCTCTTTGCTGCTAGGGTTTTCTTAAAAAACGTACAAGCCTCTTTAACCTCTCATTATCTATTTATAATGACTGATTAAAAAGGCCCATAATAGCAAAGCCCAACCCTAGTAGGTATTGGATTAAATAATAAAAACAAATTTCTATTATTTAATTAATAACTAAGTCATACTTAATTATTATGGGCAAAAACTTTCCTTTTAATTCGAATTTATATTATCTCAATTAAGTCTTACTTAATTATAATAAAATTCAAATAATCATCAATTAATTTAAATCCATAATTTAAATTAACTATTCCATTAAGTGCTCTATTTGTGCGACCCTATAGGCTATTATTTAATTGACAATAATTTTATTCTCTAATAAAATTATAAATAATGAGCGGTATCTAGTAATACATCATTGTTACCCAATTAAACAATAATTAAATCGTGATTAGATAAAACCTTTCGTGATTAATGTTTTTCGTGTAATATAATCTATTTAACCATACATATTATAGATTAAACTCGAGCCATGTATTTAGTCATCCTCTTCAACATTTAATCCGGGTTTACTTGATCCATGAGTAGATTATCGAGACAAATCATTATTTGAGCATGGCCATGCTTTTATAATCTCACTCAATCAAGAGGCCAATAATATCTCTCCTAATTATAGGAGGGTTAAATCCTTTATCTATCATTCATATTTCTCATACGACTCATGATATACCCGATGTCCACTTTTATCATCATCCGATCAAAAGTAACTTTTAATGTAGTCAAAGTATATTAATCCTCGTATAGAAATATAATGATTTCAAGTCAAAGGATCGTTACACCATTATCACTGTGAGTCTTTCTTATGACTTTATTAAACATGAAGAATCTCACTGTGGGTCTGTCCAGTACCATGTACTCTCACATGTACCTATGTATTGACTTTAGTATCCCCATACTTATAACCAATGAGATGTGGTTATCTTGTCAAACAACATACTAGTCTATCTATGTATTATTATTGTCCTATATAATAATACTCGACTAGTGACCTTTAAGAATATGATATATTATATAATCTCAAGTTCAAGTCATGTAATTAAACTATACAATTTGTATCATGATTCTAAGGACATTTATTATGCTAACAAAATATCGCAGTAATTAAGGTCATAATAAATACATTTATTGAATGATCAACTGACATAAAGATAAAAGAATAATCTATTGCCTCTAGTAAAAGTACCACTCCCAACAACGAGACTCGTTCTTGATTTACAAGATTAATTTTTAAAATGATTTTTTGACGATCCAACCGTAAGGATGTTAAGATATATCAATTTTAGTCATATGAAAAAATTATTAAAAAATTTGAAATTCATCTTGCATGTCAGGATTAGAAAAATCTAGTAAAAGTACCCCTCCCGACAACGAGACTAGTTCCCCATTTACAAGATTAATTTTTAAAATGATTTTTTCGACGATCAAACCGTTCAGATATCAAGATATTTTAATTTTAGTAATATGAAAAAATTATTAAAAAAATTGAAATTCATCTTGCATGTCAGGATTAGAAAAATTTAGTAAAAGTACCTCTCCCGACAACAAGATGTGTTCCCCATTTACAAGATTAATTATTAAAATGTATTTTCGACGATCATACCGTACGGATGTTAAGATATATCAATTTTAGTCATATGAAAAAATTATTAAAAAATTTGAAATTCATCTTGCCGATTAGGATTAGAAAAATTTAGTAAAAGTACCCCTCCCGACAACTAGACTCGTTCCCCATTTACAAGATTAATTTTTTAAAATGATTTTTTCGATGATCCAACCGTACGGATGTTAAGATATATCAAATTTATTCTTACGAAAAAAATATTAAAAAATTTGAAATTCATCTTACATGTCAGGATTAGAAAAATCTTGTAAAAGTACCCCTCCCGATAACGAGACTAGTTCCCCATTTACAAGATTAATTTTTAAAATGATTTTTTCGACGATCAAACCGTACGGATGTCAAGATATATCAATTTTAGTCATATGAAAAAATTATTAAAAAATTTGAAATTCATCTTGCCGATTACGATTAGAAAAATTTAGTAAAAGTACCCCTCCCGACAACGAGACTCGTTCCTGATTTACAAGATTATTTTTTAAAATGTTTTTTCGATGATCCGACCGTACGGATGTTAAGATAAAAATATTTTAGTCATATTAAAAAATTATTAAAAAAGTTAAAATTCATGTTGCATGTCAGGATTAGAAAATTCTAGTAAAAGTACAACTCTCGACAACGAGACGTGTTCCTGATTTACAATATTAATTTTAAAAATGATTTGTTTCAACGATCCAACCGTACGGATTTTAAGATATAACAATTTTAGTCAAGTGAAAAAATTATTAAAAAATTTGAAATTCATCTTGCATGTCAGGATTAGAAAAATCTAGTAAAAGTACCACCCCCGACAACGAGACTAGTTCCGGATTTACAAGATAAATTTTTAAAATGATTTTTTCGATGATGCAACCGGACGGATGTTAAGATATATCAATTTTAGTCATATGATTTTTTTTTTAAATTTGAAATTCATCTTGCATGACAGGATTAGAAAAATCTAGTAAAAGTACTAATCCCGACAACGAGACTCGTTCCTGATTTACAAGTTCAAGTTTTAAATGATTTTTTCGACGATCCAATCGAACGGATGTTAAGATATATCAATTTTAGTCATTTGAAAAAAATATTAAAATATTTGAAATTCATTTTGCATGTCAGGATTAAATAAATCTAGTAAAAGTACAATTCCCAACAACGAGACTCGTTCCTTATTTACAAGATTAATTTTTAAAATGATTTTTTTGACGATCCAACCGTACGGATGTTAAGATATCAATTTTAGTCATGTGAAAAAATTATTAAAAAAATTGAAATTCATCTTGCATGTCAGATTTAGAAAAATCTAGCAAAAGTACCACTCCCAACAACGAGACTCGTTCTTGATTTACAAGATTAATTTTTAAAATGATTTTTTGACGATCCAACCGTAAGGATGTTAAGATATATCAATTTTAGTCATATGAAATAATTATTAAAAAATTTAAAATTCATCTTGCATGTCAGGATTAGAAAAATCTAGTAAAAGTACCCCTCCCGACAACGAGACTAGTTCCCCATTTACAAGATTAATTTTTAAAATGATTTTTTCGACGATCAAACCGTTCAGATATCAAGATATTTTAATTTTAGTAATATGAAAAAATTATTAAAAAAATTGAAATTCATCTTGCATGTCAGGATTAGAAAAATTTAGTAAAAGTACCCTTCCCGACAACAATACGTGTTCCCCATTTACAAGATTAATTTTTAAAATGTATTTTCGACGATCATACCGTACGGATGTTAAGATATATCAATTTTAATCATATGAAAAAATTATTAAAAAATTTGAAATTCATCTTGCCAATTAGGATTAGAAAATTTTAGTAAAAGTACCCCTCCCGACAACTAGACTCGTTCCCCATTTACAAGATTAATTTTTAAAATCTTTTTTCGATGATCCGACCGTACGGATGTTAAGTTTAATAAATTTTAGTCATATTAAAAAACTATTAAAAAATTTAAAATTCATGTTGAATGTTAGGATTAGAAAAATCTAGTAAAAGTACCACTCCCGACAACGAGACTCGTTCCTGATTTACAAGATTAATTTTTATAATGATTTTTTCGATGATCCAACCGTACGGATGTTTAGATATATAAATTTTAGTCATATGAAAAAATTATTAAAAAACTTTAAATTCATCTTGCATGTGAGGATTAGAAAAATCTAGTAAAAGTACAACTTCCGACAACGAGACTCGTTCCTGATTTACAAGTTAAAGTTTTAAATGATTTTTTCGATGATCCAATAAAACGGATGTTAAGATATATCAATTTTAGTCATATGAAAAAATTATTGAAATATTTTAAATTCATTTTGCATGTCAGTATTAAAAAAATCTAGTAAAAGTACCACTCCCAACAACGAGACTCGTTCCCGATTTACAAGATTAATTTTTAAAGTGATTTTTTTGATGATCCAACCATACGGATGTTAAGATATATCAATTTTATTCATGTGAAAAAATTATTAAAAAAATTTAAATTCATCTTGCATGTCAGGATTAGAAAAATCTAGTAAAAGTATAACTCCCGACAACGAGACTCATTCCTGATTTACAAGAATAATTTTTAAAATGATTTTTTCAACAATCCAACCGTATAAATGTCAATATACATCAATTTTATTCATATGAAAAAATTATTAAAAAAATTTGAAATTCATCTTGCATGTGAGTATTAGAAAAATCTAGTAAAAGTACCACTCCCGACAACGAGTCTCGTTCCCCATTTACAAGATTAATTTTTCAAAATGATTTTTTCGATGATCCAACCGTACGGATGTTAAGATATATCAAATTTAGTCGTACGAAAAAATTATTAAAAATTTTGAAATTCATCTTGCATGTCAGGATTAGAAAAATCTTGTAAAAGTAACCCTCCCGGCAACGAGACTAGTTCCCCATTTACAAGATTAATTTTTAGAATGTTTTTTTCGACGATCAAACCGTACGGATGTCAAGATATATCAATTTTGGTCATATGAAAAAATTATTAAAAAATTTGAAATTCATCTTGCCGATTAGGATTAGAAAATTTTAATAAAAGTACCCCTCCCGACAACGAGACTCGTTCCCCATTTACAAGATTAATTTTTAAAATCTTTTTTCGATGATCCGACCGTACGGATGTTAAGTTTAATCAATTTTAGTCGTATTAAAAAACTATTAAAAAATTTAAAATTCATGTTGCATGTTAGGATTAGAAAAATCTAGTAAAAGTACCATTTCTGACAACGAGACTCGTTCCTGATTTACAGGATTAATTTTTATAATGATTTTTTCGACGATCCAACCGTACGGATGTTTAGATATATCAATTTTAGTCATATGAAAAAATTATTAAAAAAATTGAAATTCATCTTGCATGTGAGGATTAAAAAAATCTAGTAAAAGTACAACTTCCGACAACGAGACTCGTTCCTGATATACAAGTTAAAGTTTTAAATGATTTTTTCGACGATCCAATAAAACGGATGTTAAGATATATCAATTTTAGTCATATGAAAAAATTATTAAAATATTTTAAATTCATTTTGCATATCAGTATTAAAAAAATCTAGTAAAAGTACCACTCCCAACAACGAGACTCGTTCCCGATTTACAAGATTAATTTTTAAAATGATTTTTTTGATGATCCAACCATACGGATGTTAAGATATATCAATTTTACTCATGTGAAAAAATTATTAAAAAATTTTAAATTCATCTTGCATGTCAGGATTAGAAAAATCTAGTAAAAGTATAACTCCCGACAACGAGACTCATTCCTGATTTACAAGAATAATTTTTAAAATGATTTTTTCAACAATCCAAACGTATAAATGTCAATATACATCAATTTTATTCATATGAAAAAATTATTAAAAAAATTTGAAATTCATCTTGCATGTGCGTATTAGAAAAATCTAGTAAAAGTACCACTCCCGACAACGAGTCTCGTTCCCCATTTACAAGATTAATTTTTCAAAATGATTTTTTTGACGATCCAACCGTACGGATGTTAAGATATATCAAATTTAGTCATACGAAAAAATTATTAAAAATTTTGAAATTCATCTTGCATATCAGGATTAGAAAAATCTTGTAAAAGTAACCCTCCCGGCAACGAGACTAGTTTCCCATTTACAAGATTAATTTTTAGAATGTTTTTTTTGACGATCAAACCGTACGGATGTCACGATATATCAATTTTAGTCATATGAAAAAATTATTAAAAAATTTGAAATTCATCTTGCCGATTAGGATTAGAAAATTTTAATAAAAGTACCCCTCCCGACAACGAGACTCGTTCCCCATTTACAAGATTAATTTTTAAAATCTTTTTTCGATGATCCGACCGTACGGATGTTAAGTTTAATCAATTTTAGTCATATTAAAAAACTATTAAAAAATTTAAAATTCATGTTGCATGTTAGGATTAGAAAAATCTAGTAAAAGTACCACTCCCGACAACGAGACTCGTTCCTGATTTACAGGATTAATTTTTATAATGATTTTTTCGATGATCCAACCGTACGGATGTTTAGATATATCAATTTTAGTCATATGAAAAAATTATTAAAAAAATTGAAATTCATCTTGCATGTGAGGATTAGAAAAATCTAGTAAAAGTACCAGTTCCGACAACGAGACTCGTTCCTAATTTGCAAGATAAATTTTTAAAATGATATTTTCGATGATCCAACCGGACGGATGTTAAGATATATCAATTTTATTCATATGATTTTTTTTTTAAAATTTGAAATTCATCTTGCATGACACGATTAGAAAAATCTAGTAAAAGTACCAGTCCCGACAACGAGACTCGTTCCTGATTTACAAGTTAATGTTTTAAATGATTTTTTCGACGATCCAATCAAACAGATGTTAAGATATATCAATTTTAGTCATATGAAAAAATTATTAAAATATTTTAAATTCATTTTGCATGTCAGTATTAAAAAAATCTAGTAAAAGTACCACTCCCAACAACGAGACTCGTTCCCGATTTACAAGATTAATTTTTAAAATGATTTTTTTGATGATCCAACCATACGAATGTTAAGATATATCAATTTTATTCATGTGAAAAAATTATTAAAAAATTTTAAATTCATTTTGCATGTCAGGATTAGAAAAATCTAGTAAAAGTATAACTCCCGACAACGAGACTCATTCCTGATTTACAAGAATAATTTTTAAAATGATTTTTTCAACAATCCAACCGTATAAATGTCAATATATATCAATTTTATTCATATGAAAAAAGTATTAAAAAAATTTGAAATTCATCTTGCATGTGAGTATTAGAAAAATCTAGTAAAAGTACCACTCCCGACAACGAGTCTCGTTCCCCATTTACAAGATTAATTTTTCAAAATGATTTTTTCGACGATCCAACTGTACGGATGTTAAGATATATCAAATTTAGTCATACGAAAAAAATATTAAAAATTTTGAAATTCATCTTGCATGTCAGGATTAGAAAAATCTTGTAAAAGTACCCCTCCCGACAACGAGACTAGTTCCCCATTTACAAAATTAATTTTTAAAATGTTTATTTTGACGATCAAACCGTACGGATGTCAAGATATATCAATTTTAGTCATATGAAAAAATTATTAAGAAATTTGAAATTCATCTTGCCGATTAGGATTAGAAAATTTTAGTAAAAGTACCCCTCCCGACAACGAGACTCGTTCCCCATTTACAAGATTATTTTTTAAAATATTTTTTCGATGATCCGACCGTACGGATGTTAAGATAAATAAATTTTACTCATATTAAAAAATTATTAAAAAATTTAAAATTCATGTTGCATGTCAGGATTAGGAAAATCTAGTAAAAGTACCACTCCCAAAAACGAGACTCATTCCTGATTTACATCATTAATTTTTATAATGATTTTTTCGACGATCCAACCGTACGGATGTTAAGATATATAAATTGTAGTCATATGAAAAAATTATTGAGAAATTTGAAATTCACCTTGCATGTCAGGATTAGACAAATCTAGTAAAAGTACAACTCTCGACAACGAGATGCGTTCCTCAATTACAAGATTAATTTTAAAAATGATTTTTTTCAACGATCCAACCGTACGGATGTTACGATATACCAATTTTAGTCAAGTGAAAAAATTATTAAAAAATTTGAAATTCATCTTGCATGTCAGGATTAGAAAAATCTAGTAAAAGTACCACCCCCTACAACGAGACTCGTTCCGGATTTACAAGATAAATTTTTAAAATGATTTTTTCGATGGTCCAACCAGACGGATATTAAGATATATCAATTTTAGTCATATGATTTTTTTTAAAATTTGAAATTCATCTTGCATGACAGGATTAGAAAAATCTAGTAAAAGTACTAGTCCCGACAACAAGACTCGTTCCTGATTTACAAGTTCAAGTTTGAAATGATTTTTTCGACGATCGAATCGAACGGATGTTAAGATATATCAAATTTAGTCATTTGAAAAAAATATTAAAATATTTGAAATTAATTTTGCATGTTAGGATTAAAAAAATCTAGTAAAAGTACAACACCCAACAACGAGACTCGTTCTTGATTTACAAGATTAATTTTTAAAATGATTTTTTGACGATCCAACCGTAAGGATGTTAAGATATATCAATTTTAGTCATATGAAAAAATTATTAAAAAATTTAAAATTCATCTTGCATGTCAGGATTATAAAAATCTAGTAAAAGTACCCCTCCCGACAACGAGACTAGTTCCCCATTTACAAGATTAATTTTTAAAATGATTTTTCGATGATCAAACCGTTCAGATATCAAGATATTTTAATTTTAGTAATATGAAAAAATTATTAAAAAAATTTAAATTCATCTTGCATGTTAGGATTAGAAAAATTTAGTAAAACTATCCCTCCCGACAACAAGACGTGTTTCCCATTTACAAGATTAATTTTTAAAATGTATTTTCGACGATCATACCGTACTGATGTTAAGATATATCAATTTTAGTCATATGAAAAAATTATTAAAAAATTTGAAATTCATCTTGCTGATTAGGATTAGAAAATTTTAGTAAAAGTACCCCTCCCGACAACTAGACTCGTTCCCCATTTACAAGATTAATTTTTAAAATCTTTTTTCGATGATCCGACCGTACGGATGTTAAGTTTAATCAATTTTAGTCATATTAAAAAACTATTAAAAAATTTAAAATTCATGTTGAATGTTAGGATTAGAAAAATCTAGTAAAAGTACCACTCCCGACAACGAGACTCGATCCTGATTTACAAGATTAATTTTTATAATGATTTTTTTGACAATCCAACCGTGCGGATGTTTAGATATATCAATTTTAGTCATATGAAAAAATTATTAAAAAACTTCAAATTCATCTTGCATGTGAGGATTAGAAAAATCTAGTAAAAGTACCACTTCCGACAACGAGATTCGTTCCTGATTTACAAGTTAAAGTTTTAAATGATTTTTTCGACGATCCAATAAAACGGATGTTAAGATATATCAATTTTAGTCATATGAAAAAATTATTAAAATATTTTAAATTCATTTTGCATGTCAGTATTAAAAAAATCTAGTAAAAGTACCACTCCCAACAACGAGACTCGTTCCCGATTTACAAGATTAATTTTTAAAATGATTTTTTTGATGATCCAACCATACGTATGTTAAGATATATCAATTTTACTCATGTGAAAAATTATTAAAAAATTTTAAATTCATCTTGCATGTTAGGATTAGAAAAATCTAGTAAAAGTATAACTCCGACAACGAGACTCATTCCTGATTTACAAGAATAATTTTTAAAACGATTTTTTCAACAATCCAACCATATAAATGTCAATATATATCAATTTTATTCATATGAAAAAATTATTAAAAAAATTTGAAATTCATCTTGCATGTGTGTATTAGGAAAAATCTAGTAAAAGTACCACTCCCGACAACGAGTCTCGTTCCCCATTTACAAGATTAATTTTTCAAAATGATTTTTTCGACGATCCAACCGTACAGATGTTAAGATATATCAAATTTAGTCATACGAAAAAATTATTAAAAATTTTGAAATTCATCTTGCATGTCAGGATTAGAAAATTCTTGAAAAAGTACCCCTCCCGGTAACGAGACTAGTTCCCCATTTACAAGATTAATTTTTAAAATGTTTTTTTCAACGATCAAACCGTACGGAAGTTAAGATATATCAATTTTAGTCATATGAAAAAATTATTAAGAAATTTGCAATTCATCTTGCCGATTAGGATTAGAAAATTTTAGTAAAAGTACCCCTCCCGACAACGGGACTCGTTCCCATTTACAAGATTATTTTTTAAAATATTTTTTCGATGATCCGACAGTATGGATGTTAAGATAAATAAATTTTACTCATATTAATAAATTATTAAAAAATTTAAAATTCATGTTGCATGTCAGGATTAGGAAAATCTAGTAAAAGTACCACTCCCAGAAATGAGACTCGTTCCTGATTTACATCATTAATTTTTATAATGATTTTTTCGACGATCCAACCGTACAGATGTTAAGATATATAAATTGTAGTCATATGAAAAAATTATTGAGAAATTTGAAATTCACCTTGCATGTCAGGATTAGACAAATCTAGTAAAAGTACAACTCTCGACAACGAGACGCGTTCCTCAATTACAAGATTAATTTTAAAAATGATTTTTTTCAACGATCCAACCGTACGGATGTTACGATATACCAATTTTAGTCAAGTGAAAAAATTATTAAAAAATTTGAAATTCATCTTGCATGTCAGGATTAGAAAAATCTAGTAAAAGTACCACCCCCTACAACGAGACTCGTTCCGGATTTACAAGATAAATTTTTAAAATGATTTTTTCGATGGTCCAACCAGACGGATATTAAGATATATCAATTTTAGTCATATGATTTTTTTTAAAATTTGAAATTCATCTTGCATGACAGGATTAGAAAAATCTAGTAAAAGTACTAGTCCCGACAACAAGACTCGTTCCTGATTTACAAGTTCAAGTTTTAAATGATTTTTTCGACGATCGAATCGAACGGATGTTAAGATATATCAAATTTAGTCATTTGAAAAAAATATTAAAATATTTGAAATTAATTTTGCATGTTAGGATTAAAAAAATCTAGTAAAATTACAACACCCAACAACGAGACTCGTTCTTGATTTACAAGATTAATTTTTAAAATGATTTTTTGACGATCCAACCGTAAGGATGTTAAGATATATCAATTTTAGTCATATAAAAAAATTATTAAAAAATTTGAAATTCATCTTGCATGTCAGGATTATAAAAATCTAGTAAAAGTACCCCTCCCGCCAACGAGACTAGTTCCCCATTTAGAAGATTAATTTTTAAAATGATTTTTTCGATGATCAAACCGTTCAGATATCAAGATATTTTAATTTTAGTAATATGAAAAAATTATTAAAAAAATTGAAATTCATCTTGCATGTCAGGATTAGAAAAATTTAGTAAAAGTATCCCTCCCGACAACTAGACGTGTTCCCCATTTACAAGATTAATTTTTAAAATGTATTTTCGACGATCATACCGTACGGATGTTAAGATATATCAATTTTATTCATATGAAAAAATTATTAAAAAATTTGAAATTCATCTTGCCGATTAGGATTAGAAAATTTTAGTAAAAGTACCCCTCCCAACAACTAGACTCGTTCCCCATTTACAAGATTAATTTTTAAAATCTTTTTTCGATGATCCGACCGTACGGATATTAAGTTTAATCAATTTTAGTCATATTAAAAAACTATTAAAAAATTTAAAATTCATGTTGAATGTTAGGATTAGGAAAATCAAGTAAAAGTACCATTCCCGACAACGAGACTCGTTCCTGATTTACAAGATTAATTTTTATAATGATTTTTTCGACGATCCAACCGTACGGATGTTTAGATATATCAATTTTAGTCGTATGAAAAAATTATTAAAAAACTTCAAATTCATCTTGCATGTGAGGATTAGAAAAATCTAGTAAAAGTACCACTTCCGACAGCGAGACTCGTTCCTGATTTACAAGTTAAAGTTTTAAATGATTTTTTCGACGATCCAATAAAACGGATGTTAAGATATATCAATTTTAGTCATATGAAAAAATTATTAAAATATTTTAAATTCATTTTACATGTCAGTATTAAAAAAATCTAGTAAAAGTACCACTCTCAACAACGAGACTCGTTCCCGATTTACAAGATTAATTTTTAAAATGATTTTTTTGATGATCCAACCATACGGATGTTAAGATATATCAATTTTACTCATGTGAAAAAATTATTAAAAAATTTTAAATTCATCTTGCATGACAGGATTAGAAAAATCTAGTAAAAGTATAACTCCCGACAACGAGACTCATTCCTGATTAACAAGAATAATTTTTAAAATGATTTTTTCAACAATCTAACCGTATAAATGTCAATATATATCAATTTTATTCATATGAAAAAATTATTAAAAAAATTTGAAATTAATCTTGCATGTGAGTATTAGAAAAATCTAGTAGAAGTACCATTCCCGACAATGAGTCTCGTTCCCCATTTACAAGATTAATTTTTCAAAATGATTTTTTCGGCGATCCAACCGTACGGATGTTAAGATATATCAAATTTAGTCATACGAAAAATTATTAAAAATTTTGAAATTCATCTTGCATGTCAGGATTAGAAAATTCTTGTAAAAGTACCCCTCCCGGCAACGAGACTAGTTCCCCATTTACAAGATTAATTTTTAAAATGTTTTTTTCGACGATCAAACCGTACGGATGTCAAGATTTATCAATTTTAGTCATATGAAAAAATAATTAAAAAATTTGAAATTCATCTTGCCGATTAGGATTAGAAAATTTTAGTAAAAGTACCCCTCCCGACAACGAGACTCGTTCCACATTTACAAGATTATTTTTTAAAATGTTTTTTCGATGATCCGACGGTCCGGATGTTAAGTTTAATCAATTTTAGTCATATTAAAAAACTATTAAAAAATTTAAAATTCATGTTGCATGTTAGGATTAGAAAAATCTAGTAAAAGTACCACTCCCGACAACGAGACTCGTTCCTGATTTACAGGATTAATTTTTATAATGATTTTTTCGACGATCCAACCGTACGGATGTTTAGATATATCAATTTTAGTCATATGAAAAAATTATTAAAAAAATTGAAATTCATCTTGCATGTGAGGATTAGAAAAATCTAGTAAAAGTACCACTTCCGACAACGAGACTCGTTCCTAATTTACAAGATAAATTTTTAAAATGATATTTTCGATGATCCAATCGGACGGATGTTAAGATATATCAATTTTATTCATATGATTTTTTTTTAAAATTTGAAATTCATCTTGCATGACACGATTAGAAAAATCTAGTAAAAGTACCAGTCCCGACAACGAGACTCGTTCCTGATTTACAAGTTAAAGTTTTAAATGATTTTTTCGACGATCCAATCAAACGGATGTTAAGATATATCAATTTTAGTCATATGAAAAAATTATTAAAATATTTTAAATTCATTTTGCATGTCAGTATTAAAAAAATCCAGTAAAAGTACCACTCCCAACAACGAGACTCGTTCCCGATTTACAACATTAATTTTTAAAATGATTTTTTTGATGATCCAACCATACTGATGTTAAGATATATCAATTTTACTCATGTGAAAAAATTATTAAAAAATTTTAAATTCATCTTGCATGTCAGGATTAGAAAAATCTAGTAAAAGTATAACTCCCGACAACGAGACTCATTCCTGATTTACAAGAATAATTTTTAAAATGATTTTTTCAACAATCCAACCGTATAAATTTCAATATATATCAATTTTATTCATATGAAAAAATTATTGAAAAAATTTGAAATTCATCTTGCATGTGAGTATTAGAAAAATCTAGTAAAAGTACCACTCCCGACAACGAGTCTCGTTCCCCATTTACAAGATTAATTTTTCAAAATGATTTTTTCGACGATCCAACCGTAATTTTGTTAAGATATATCAAATTTAGTCTTACGAAAAATTATTAAAAATTTTGAAATTCATCTTGCATGTCAGGATTAGAAAATTCTTGTAAAAGTACCCCTCCCGGCAACGAGACTAGTTCCCCATTTACAAGATTAATTTTTAAAATGTTTTTTCGACGATCAAACCGTACGGATGTCAAGATTTATCAATTTTAGTCATATGAAAAAATAATTAAAAAATTTGAAATTCATCTTGCCGATTAGGATTAGAAAATTTTAGTAAAAGTACCCCTCCCGACAACGAGACTCGTTCCACATTTACAAGATTATTTTTTAAAATGTTTTTTCGATGATCCGACGGTCCGGATGTTAAGTTTAATCAATTTTAGTCATATTAAAAAACTATTAAAAAATTTAAAATTCATGTTGCATGTTAGGATTAGAAAAATCTAGTAAAAGTACCACTCCCGACAACGAGACTCGTTCCTGATTTACAGGATTAATTTTTATAATGATTTTTTCGACGATCCAACCGTACGGATGTTTAGATATATCAATTTTAGTCATATGAAAAAATTATTAAAAAAATTGAAATTCATCTTGCATGTGAGGATTAGAAAAATATAGTAAAAGTACCACTTCCGACAACGAGACTCGTTCCTAATTTACAAGATAAATTTTTAAAATGATATTTTCGATGATCCAATCAGACGGATGTTAAGATATATCAATTTTATTCATATGATTTTTTTTTAAAAATTTGAAATTCATCTTGCATGACACGATTAGAAAAATCTAGTAAAAGTACTAGTCCCGACAACGAGACTCGTTCCTGATTTACAAGTTAAAGTTTTAAATGATTTTTTCGACGATCCAATCAAACGGATGTTAAGATATATCAATTTTAGTCATATGAAAAAATTATTAAAATATTTTAAATTCATTTTGCATGTCAGTATTAAAAAAATCCAGTAAAAGTACCACTCCCAACAACGAGACTCGTTCCCGATTTACAACATTAATTTTTAAAATGATTTTTTTGATGATCCAACCATACTCATGTTAAGATATATCAATTTTACTCATGTGAAAAAATTATTAAAAAATTTTAAATTCATCTTGCATGTCAGGATTAGAAAAATCTAGTAAAAGTATAACTCCCGACAACGAGACTCATTCCTGATTTACAAGAATAATTTTTAAAATGATTTTTTCAACAATCCAACCGTATAAATTTCAATATATATCAATTTTATTCATATGAAAAAATTATTGAAAAAATTTGAAATTCATCTTGCATGTGAGTATTAGAAAAATCTAGTAAAAGTACCACTCCCGACAACGAGTCTCATTCCCCATTTACAAGATTAATTTTTCAAAATGATTTTTTCGACGATCCAACCGTAAGGATGTTAAGATATATCAAATTTAGTCTTACGAAAAAAATATTAAAAATTTTGAAATTCATCTTGCATGTCAGGATTAGACAAATCTTGTAAAAGTACCCCTCCCGACAACGAGACTAGTTCCCCATTTACAAGATTAATTTTTAAAATGTTTTTTTCGACGATAAAACCGTACGGATGTCAAGATATATCAATTTTAGTCATATAAAAAAATTATTAAGAAATTTTAAATTCATCTTGCCGATTAGGATTAGAAAATTTTAGTAAAAGTACCCCTCCCGACAACGAGACTTGTTCCCCATTTACAAGATTATTTTTTAAAATGTTTTTTCGATGATCCGACCGTACGGATGTTAAGATAAATAAATTTTACTCATATTAAAAAATTATTAAAAAATTTAAAATTCATGTTGCATGTCAGGATTAGAAAAATCTAGTAAAAGTACCACTCCCGAAAACGAGACTCGTTCCTGATTTACATCATTAATTTTTATAATGATTTTTTCGACGATCCAACCGTACGGATGTTAAGATATATAAATTGTAGTCATATGAAAAAATTATTGAAAAATTTGAAATTCACCTTGCATGTCAGGATTAGACAAATCTAGTAAAAGTACAACTCTCGACAACGAGACGCGTTCCTGATTTACAAGATTAATTTAAAAAATGATTTTTTTCAACGATCCAACCGTACGGATGTTATGATATACCAATTTTAGTCAAGTGAAAAAATTATTAAAAAATTTGAAATTCATCTTGCATGTCAGGATTAGAAAAATCTAGTAAAAGTACCACCCCCGACAACGAGACTCGTTCCGGATTTACAAGATAAATTTTTAAATTGATTTTTTCGATGATCCAACCTGACGGATGTTAAGATATATCAATTTTAGTCATATGATTTTTTTTTTTAAATTTGAAATTCATCTTGCATGACAGGATTAGAAAAATCTAGTAAAAGTACTAGTCCCGACAACAAGACTCGTTCCTGATTTACAAGTTCAAGTTTTAAATGATTTTTTCGACGATCGAATCGAACGGATGTTAAAATATATCATATTTAGTCATTTGAAAAAAATATTAAAATATTTGAAATTAATTTTGCATGTTAGGATTAAAAAAATCTAGTAAAAGTACAACACCCAACAACGAGACTCGTTCCTTATTTACAAGATTAATTTTTAAAATGATTTTTTTGACGATCCAACCGTACGGATGTTAACATATCAATTTTAGTCATGTGAAAAAATTATTAAAAAAATTGAAATTCATCTTGCATGTCAGGATTAGAAAAATCTAGTAAAAGAACCACTCCCGACAACGAGACTCGTTCTTGATTTACAAGATTAATTTTTAAAATGACTTTTTGACGATCCAACCGTATGGATGTTAAAATATATCAATTTTAGTCATATGAAAAAATTATTAAAAAATTTGAAATTCATCTTGCCTATGAGTATTAGAAAAATCTAGTAAAAGTACCACTCCCGACAACGAGACTCGTTCCTGATTTACAAGATAAATTTTTATAATGATTTTTTCGACGATTCAACCTTACGGATGTTTAGATATATCAATTATAGTCATATGAAAAAATTATTAAAAAACTTGAAATTCATCTTGCATGTGATGATTAGAAAAATCTAGTAAAAGTACCACTTCCGACAACGAGACGCGTTCCTAATTTACAAGATAAATTTTTAAAATGATATTTTCGATGATCCAAACGGACGGATGTTAAGATATATCAATTTTATTCATATGAATTTATTTTTTAAAATTTGAAATTCATCTTGCATGACACGATTAGAAAAATCTAGTAAAAGTACCAGTCCCGACAACGAGACTCGTTCCTGATTTACAAGTTAAAGTTTTAAATGATTTTTTTGACGATCCAATCAAACGGATGTTAAGATATATCAATTTTAGTCATATGAAAAAATTATTAAAATATTTTAAATTTATTTTGCATGTCAGTATTAAAAAAATCCAGTAAAAGTACCACTCCCAACAACGAGACTCGTTCCCGATTTACAACATTAATTTTTAAAATGATTTTTTTGATGATCCAACCATACGGATGTTAAGATATATCAATTTTACTCATGTGAAAAAATTATTAAAAAATTTTAAATTCATCTTGCATGTCAGGATTAGAAAAATCTAGTAAAAGTATAACTCCCGACGACGAGACTCATTCCTGATTTACAAGAATAATTTATAAAATGATTTTTTCAACAATCCAACCGTATAAATGTCAATATATATCAATTTTATTCATATGAAAAAATTATTAAAAAAATTTGAAATTCATCTTGCAAGTGAGTATTAGAAAAATCTAGTAAAAGTACCACTCCCGACAACGAGTCTCGTTCCCCATTTACAAGATTAATTTTTCAAAATGATTTTTTCGACGATCCAACCGTACGGATGTTAAGATATATCAAATTTAGTCTTACGAAAAAAATATTAAAAATTTTGAAATTCATCTTGCATGTCAGGATTAGACAAATCTTGTAAAAGTACCCTCCCGACAACGAGACTAGTTCCCCATTTACAGGATTAATTTTTAAAATGTTTTTTTCGACAATCAAACCGTACGGATGTCAAGATATATCAATTTTAGTCATATGAAAAAATTATTAAAAAATTTGAAATTCATCTTGCCGATTAGGATTAGAAAATTTTAGTAAAAGTACCCCTCCCGACAACGAGAATCGTTCACCATTTACAAGATTATTTTTTAAAATGTTTTTTCGATGATCCGACCGTACGGATGTTAAGATAAATAAATTTTACTCATATCAAAAAATTATTAAAAAATTTAAAATTCATGTTGCATGTCAGGATTAGAAAAATCTAGTAAAAGTACCACTCCTGAAACTGAGACTCGTTCCTGATTTACATCATTAATTTTTATAATGATTTTTTTGACGATCCAACCGTACGGATGTTAAGATATATAAATTGTAGTCAAATGAAAAAATTATTGAAAAATTTGAAATTCACCTTGCATTTCAGGATTAGACAAATCTAGTAAAAGTACAACTCTCGACAACGAGACGCGTTCCTGATTTACAAGATTAATTTTAAAAATGATTTTTTTTAACGATCCAACCGTACGGATGTTACGATATACCAATTTTAGTCAAGTGAAAAAATTATTAAAAAATTTGAAATTCATCTTGCATGTCAGGATTAGAAAAATCTAGTAAAAGTACCACCCCCGACAACGAGACTCGTTCCGGATTTACAAGATAAATTTTTAAAATGATTTTTTCGATGATCCAATTGGACGGATGTTAAGATATATCAATTTTAGTCATATGATTTTTTTTTTTAAAATTTGAAATTTATCTTGCATGACAGGATTAGAAAAATCTAGTAAAAGTACTAGTCCCGACAACAAGACTCGTTCCTAATTTACAAGTTCAAGTTTTAAATGATTTTTTCGACGATCGAATCGAACGGATGTTAAGATATATCAAATTTAGTCATTTGAAAAAAATATTAAAATATTTGAAATTAATTTTGCATGTTAGGATTAAAAAAATCTAGTAAAAGTACAACACCCAACAATGAGACTCGTTCCTTATTTTCAAGATTAATTTTTAAAATGATTTTTTTGAGGATCCAACCGTACGGATGTTAACATATCAATTTTAGTCATGTGAAAAAATTATTAAAAAAATTGAAATTCATCTTGCATGTCAGGATTAGAAAAATCTAGTAGATGAACCACTCCCGACAACGAGACTCGTTCTTGATTTACAAGATTAATTTTTAAAATGACTTTTTGATGATCCAACCGTATGGATGTTAAAATATATCAATTTTAGTCATATGAAAAAATTATTAAAAAATTTGAAATTCATCTTGCCTGTGAGTATTAGAAAAATCTAGTAAAAGTACCACTCCCAACAACGAGACTCGTTCCTGATTTACAAGATAAATTTTTATAATGATTTTTTCGACGATCCAACCGTACGGATGTTTAGATATATCAATTTTAGTCATATGAAAAAATTATTAAAAAACTTGAAATTCATCTTGCATGTGAGGATTAGAAAAATCTAGTAAAAGTACCACTTCCGACAACGAGACTCGTTCCTAACTTACAAGATAAATTTTTAAAATGATATTTTTGATGATCCAAACGGACGGATGTTAAGATATATCAATTTTATTCATATGAATTTTTTTTTTTAAAATTTGAAATTCATCTTGCATGACACGATTAGAAAAATCTAGTAAAAGTACCAGTCCCGACAACGAAACTCGTTCCTGATTTACAAGTTAAAGTTTTAAATGATTTTTTCGAAGATCCAATCAAACGGATGTTAATATATATCAATTTTAGTCATATGAAAAAATTATTAAAATATTTTAAATTCATTTTGCATGTCAGTATTAAAAAAATCTAGTAAAAGTACCACTCCCAATAACGAGACTCGTTCCCGATTTACAAGATTAATTTTTAAAATGATTTTTTTGATGATCCAACCATACGGATGTTAAGATATATCAATTTTACTCATGTGAAAAAATTATTAAAAAATTTTAAATTCATCTTGCATGTCAGGATTAGAAAAATCTAGTAAAAGTATAACTCCCGACAACGAGACTCATTCCCGATTTACAAGAATAATTTTTAAAATGATTTTTTCAACAATCCAACCGTATAAATGTCAATATATATCAATTTTATTCATATGAAAAAATTATTAAAAAAATTTGAAATTCATCTTGCATGTGAGTATTAGAAAAATCTAGTAAAAGTACCACTCCCGACAACGAGTCTCGTTCCCCATTTACAAGATTAATTTTTCAAAATGATTTTTTCGACGATCCAACCGTACGGATGTTAAGATATATCAAATTTAGTCATACGAAAAAAATATTAAAAATTTTGAAATTCATCTTGCATGTCAGGATTAGAAAAATCTTGTAAAAGTACCCCTCCCGACAACGAGACTAGTTCCCCATTTACAAGATTAATTTTTAAAATGTTTTTTTCGACAATTAAACCGTACGGATGTCAAGATATATCAATTTTAGTCATATGAAAAAATTATTAAAAAATTTGAAATTCATCTTGCCGATTAGGATTAGAAAATTTTAGTAAAAGTAACCCTCCCGACAACGAGAATCGTTCCCCATTTACAAGATTATTTTTTAAAATGTTTTTTCGATGATCCGACCGTACGGATGTTAAGATAAATAAATTTTACTCATATTAAAAAATTATTAAAAAATTTAAAATTCATGTTGCATGTCAGGATTAGAAAAATCTAGTAAAAGTACCACTCTCGAAAACGAGACTCGTTCCTGATTTACATCATTAATTTTTATAATGATTTTTTCGACGATCCAACCGTACGGATGTTAAGATATATAAATTGTAGTCATATGAAAAAATTATTGAAAAATTTGAAATTCACCTTGCATGTCAGGATTAGACAAATCTAGTAAAAGTACAACTCTCGACAACGAGACGCGTTCCTGATTTACAAGATTAATTTTAAAAATGATTTTTTTCAACGATCCAACCGTACGGATGTTACGATATACCAATTTTAGTCAAGTGAAAAAACTATTAAAAAATTTGAAATTCATCTTGCATGTCAGGATTAGAAAAATCTAGTAAAAGTACCACCCCCGACAACGAGACTCGTTCCCGATTTACAAGATAAATTTTTAAAATGATTTTTTCGATGATCCAACCGGACGGATGTTAAGATATATCAATTTTAGTCATATAATTTTTTTTTTAAAATTTGAAATTCATCTTGCATGACAGGATTAGAAAAATCTAGTAAAAGTACTAGTCCCGACAACAAGACTCGTTCCTGATTTACAAGTTCAAGTTTTAAATGATTTTTTCGACGGTCGAATCGAACGGATGTTAAGATATATCAAATTTAGTCATTTGAAAAAAATATTAAAATATTTGAAATTAATTTTGCATGTTAGGATTAAAAAAATCTAGTAAAAGTACAACACCCAACAACGAGACTCGTTCCTTATTTACAAGATTAATTTTTAAAATGATTTTTTTGACGATCCAACCGTACGGATGTTAACATATCAATTTTAGTCATTTGAAAAAATTATTAAAAAAATTGAAATTCATCTTGCATGTCAGGATTAGAAAAATCTAGTAAAAGAACCACTCCCGACAACGAGACTCGTTCTTGATTTACAAGATTAATTTTTAAAATGACTTTTTGACGATCCAACCGTATGGATGTTAAAATATATCAATTTTAGTCATATGAAAAAATTATTAAAAAATTTGAAATTCATCTTGCCTGTGAGTATTAGAAAAATCTAGTAAAAGTACCACTCCCGACAACGAGTCTCGTTCCCCATTTACAAGATTAATTTTTCAAAATGATTTTTTCGACGATCCAACCGTACGGATGTTAAGATATATCAAATTTAGTCATACGAAAAAAATATTAAAATTTTTGAAATTCATCTTGCATGTCAGGATTAGAAAAATCTTGTAAAAGTACCCCTCCCGACAACGAGACTAGTTCCCCATTTACAAGATTAATTTTTAAAATGTTTTTTTCGACAATTAAACCGTACGGATGTCAAGATATATCAATTTTAGTCATATGAAAAAATTATTAAAAAATTTGAAATTCATCTTGCCGATTAGGATTAGAAAATGTTAGTAAAAGTACCCCTCCTGACAACGAGAATCGTTCCCCATTTACAAGATTATTTTTTAAAATGTTTTTTCGATGATCCGACCGTACGGATGTTAAGATAAATAAATTTTACTCATATTAAAAAATTATTAAAAAATTTAAAATTCATGTTGCATGTCAGGATTAGAAAAATCTAGTAAAAGTACCACTCCCGAAAACGAGACTCGTTCCTGATTTACATCATTAATTTTTATAATGATTTTTTCGACGATCCAACCGTACGGATGTTAAGATATATAAATTGTAGTCATATGAAAAAATTATTGAAAAGTTTGAAATTCACCTTGCATGTCAGGATTAGACAAATCTAGTAAAAGTACAACTCTCGACAACGAGACGCGTTCCTGATTTACAAGATTAATTTTAAAAATGATTTTTTCAACGATCCAACCGTACGGATGTTACGATATACCAATTTTAGTCAAGTGAAAAAATTATTAAAAAATTTGAAATTCATCTTGCATGTCAGGATTAGAAAAATCTAGTAAAAGTACCACCCCCAACAACGAGACTCGTTCCGGATTTACAAGATAAATTTTTAAAATGATTTTTTCGATGATCCAACCGGACGGATGTTAAGATATATCAATTTTAGTCATATGATTTTTTTTTAAAATTTGAAATTAATCTTGCATGACAGGATTAGAAAAATCTAGTAAAAGTACTAGTCCGGACAACAAGACTCGTTCCTGATTTACAAGTTCAAGTTTTAAATGATTTTTTCGACGATCGAATCGAACGGATGTTAAGATATATCAAATTTAGTCATTTGAAAAAAATATTAAAATATTTGAAATTAATTTTGCATGTTAGGATTAAAAAAATCTAGTAAAAGTACAACACCCAACAACGAGACTCGTTCCTTATTTACAAGATTAATTTTCAAAATGATTTTTTTGACGATCCAACCGTACAGATGTTAACATATCAATTTTAGTCATGTGAAAAAATTATTAAAAAAATTGAAATTCATCTTGCATGTCAGGATTAGAAAAATCTAGTAAAAGAACCACTCCCGACAACGAGACTCGTTCTTGATTTACAAGATTAATTTTTAAAATGACTTTTTGACGATCCAACCGTATGGATGTTAAAATATATCAATTTCAGTCATATGAAAAAATTATTAAAAAATTTGAAATTCATCTTGCCTGTGAGTATTAGAAAAATCTAGTAAAAGTACCAGTCCCGACAACGAGATTCTTTCCTGATTTACAAGATAAATTTTTATAATGATTTTTTCGACGATCCAACCGTACGGATGTTTAGATATATCAATTTTAGTCCTATGAAAAAATTATTAAAAAACTTGAAATTCATCTTGCATGTGAGGATTAGAAAAATCTAGTAAAAGTACCACTTCCGACAACGAGACTCGTTCCTAATTTAGAAGATAAATTTTTAAAATGATATTTTCGATGATCCAAACGGACGGATGTTAAGATATATCAATTTTATTCATATGATTTTTTTTTAAAATTTGAAATTCATCTTGCATGACACGATTAGAAAAATCTAGTAAAAGTACCAGTCCCGACAACGAGACTCGTTCCTGATTTACAAGTTAAAGTTTTAAATGATTTTTTCGACGATCCAATCAAACGGATGTTAAGATATATCAATTTTAGTCATATGAAAAAATTATTAAAATATTTTAAATTCATTTTGCATGTCAGTATTAAAAAAATCTAGTAAAAGTACCACTCCCAACAACGAGACTCGTTCCCGATTTACAAGATTAATTTTTAAAATGATTTTTTTGATGATCCAACCATACGGATGTTAAGATATATCAATTTTACTCATGTGAAAAAATTATTAAAAAATTTTAAATTCATCTTGCATGTCAGGATTAGAAAAATCTATTAAAAGTATAACTCCCGACAACGAGACTCATTCCTGATTTACAAGAATAATTTTTAAAATGATTTTTTCAACAATCCAACCGTATAAATGTCAATATATATCAATTTTATTCATATGAAAAAATTATTAAAAAAAATTTGAAATTCATCTTGCATGTGAGTATTAGAAAAATCTAGTAAAAGTACCACTCCCGACAACGAGTCTCGTTCCCCATTTACAAGATTAATTTTTTAAAATGATTTTTTCGACGATCCAACCTTACGGATGTTAAGATATATCAAATTTAGTCATACGAAAAAAATATTAAAAATTTTGAAATTCATCTTGCATGTCAGGATTAGAAAAATCTTGTAAAAGTACCCCTCCCGACAACGAGACTAGTTCCCCATTTACAAGATTAATTTTTAAAATGTTTTTTTCGACAATCAAACCGTACAGATGTCAAGATATATCAATTTTAGTCATATGAAAAAATTATTAAAAAATTTGAAATTCATCTTGCCGATTAGGATTAGAAAATTTTAGTAAAAGACCCCTCCCAACAACGAGAATCGTTCCCCATTTACAAGATTATTTTTTAAAATATTTTTTCGATGATCCGACCGTACGGATGTTAAGATAAATAAATTTTACTCATATTAAAAAATTATTAAAAAATTTAAAATTCATGTTGCATGTCAGGATTAGAAAAATCTAGTAAAAGTACCACTCCCGAAAACGAGACTCGTTCCTGATTTACATCATTAATTTTTATAATGATTTTTTCGACGATCCAACCGTACAGATGTTAAGATATATAAATTGTAGTCATATGAAAAAATTATTGAAAATTTTGAAATTCACCTTGCATGTCAGGATTAGACAAATCTAGTAAAAGTACAACTCTCGACAACGAGACGCGTTCCTGATTTACAAGATTAATTTTAAAAATGATTTTTTTTCAACGATCCAACCGTACGGATGTTACGATATACCAATTTTATTCAAGTGAAAAAATTATTAAAAAATTTGAAATTCATCTTGCATGTCAGGATTAGAAAAATCTAGTAAAAGTACCACCCTCGACAACGAGACTCGTTCCGGATTTATAAGATAAATTTTTAAAATGATTTTTTCGATGATCCAACCGGACGGATGTTAAGATATATCAATTTTAGTCATATGATTTTTTTTTTAAAATTTGAAATTTATCTTGCATGACAGGATTAGAAAAATCTAGTAAAAGTACTTGTCCCGACAACAAGACTCGTTCCTGATTTACAAGTTCAAGTTTTAATTGATTTTTTCGACGATCGAATCGAACGGATGTTAAGATATATCAAATTTAGTCATTTGAGAAAAATATTAAAATATTTGAAATTAATTTTGCATGTTAGGATTAAAAAAATCTAGTAAAAGTACAACACCCAACAACGAGACTCGTTCCTTATTTACAAGATTAATATTTAAAATGATTTTTTTGACGATCCAACCGTACAGATGTTAACATATCAATTTTAGTCATGTGAAAAAATTATTAAAAAATTTGAAATTCATCTTGCCTGTGAGTATTAGAAAAATCTAGTAAAAGTACCACTCCCGACAACGAGATTCGTTCCTGATTTACAAGATAAATTTTTATAATGATTTTTTCGACGATCTAACCGTACGGATGTTTAGATATATAAATTTTAGTCATATGAAAAAATTATTAAAAAACTTGAAATTCATCTTGCATGTGAGGATTAGAAAAATCTAGTAAAAGTACCACTTCCGACAACGAGACTCGTTCCTAATTTACAAGATAAATTTTTAAAATGATATTTTCGATGATCCAAACAGACGGATGTTAAGATATATCAATTTTATTCTTATGATTTTTTTTTTAAATTTGAAATTCATCTTGCATGACACGATTAGAAAAATCTAGTAAAAGTACCAGTCCCGACAACGAGACTCGTTCCTGATTTACAAGTTAAAGTTTTAAATGATTTTTTCGACGATCCAATCAAACGGATGTTAAGATATATCAATTTTAGTCATATGAAAAAATTATTAAAATATTTTCAATTCATTTTGCATGTCAGTATTAAAAAAATCTAGTAAAAGTACCACTCCCAACAACGAGACTCGTTCCCGATTTACAAGATTAATTTTTAAAATGATTTTTTTGACGATCCAACCATACGGATGTTAAGATATATCAACTTTAGTCATGTGAAAAAATTATTAAAAATTTGAAATTCATCTTGCATGTCAAGATTAGAAAAATCTAGTAAAAGTATCACTCCCGACAACGAGACTCATTCCTGATTTATAAGAATAATTTTTAAAATGATTTTTTCAACAATCCAGCCGTACGAATGTCTATATATATATCAATTTTATTCATATGAAAAATTTATTAAAAAATTTGAAATTCATCTTGCATGTGAGGATTAGAAAACTCTAGTAAAAGTACCACTCCCGACAACGAGTCTCGTTCCCCATTTACAAGATTAATTTTTTAAAATGATTTTTTCGACGATCCAACCGTACGATGTTAAGATATATCAAATTTATTCATACGAAAAAAAAATTAAAAAATTTAAAATTCATCTTGCATGTCAGGATTAGAAAAATCTTGTAAAAGTACCCCTCCCGACAACGAGACTAGTTCCCCATTTACAAGATTAATTTTTAAAATGATTTTTTCGACGATCAAACCGTACGGATGTCAAGATATATCAATTTTACTCATATGAAAAAATTATTAAAAAATTTGAAATTCATCTTGCCGATTAGGATTAGAAAAATTTAGTAAAAGTACCCCTCCCGACAACGAGACTCGTTCCCCATTTACAAGATTCTTTTTTAAAATGTTTTTTCGATGATCCGACCGTACGGATGTTAAGATAAATAAATTTTAGTCATTTAAAAAAATATTAAAATATTTGAAATTCATTTTGCATGTCAGGATTAAAAAAATCTAGTAAAAGTACAACTCCGAACAACGAGACTCGTTCCTTATTTACAAGATTAATTTTTAAAATGATTTTTTTGACGATCCAACCATACGGATGTTAAGATATCAATTTTAGTCATGTGAAAAAATTATTAAAAAAATTGAAATTCATCTTGCATGTGAGGATTAGAAAAATCTAGTAAAAGTACCACTTCCGACAACGAGACTCGTTCCTAATTTACAAGATAAATTTTTAAAATGATATTTTCGATGATCCAAACGGAAGGATGTTAAGATATATCAATTTTATTCATATGATTTTTTTTTAAAATTTGAAATTCATCTTGCATGACACGATTAGAAAAATCTAGTAAAAGTACCAGTCCCGACAACGAGACTCGTTCCTGATTTACAAGTTAAAGTTTTAAATGATTTTTTCGACGATCCAATCAAACGGATGTTAAGATATATCAATTTTAGTCATATGAAAAAATTATTAAAATATTTTCAATTCATTTTGCATGTCAGTATTAAAAAAATCTAGTAAAAGTACCACTCCCAACAACGAGACTCGTTCCCGATTTACAAGATTAATTTTTAAAATGAATTTTTTGACGATCCAACCATACGGATGTTAAGATATACCAACTTTAGTCATGTGAAAAAATTATTAAAAAATTTGAAATTCATCTTGCATGTCAAGATTAGAAAAATCTAGTAAAAGTATCACTTCCGACAACGAGACTCATTCCTGATTTATAAGAATAATTTTTAAAATGATTTTTTCAACAATCCAGCCGTACGAATGTCTATATATATATCAATTTTATTCATATGAAAAATTTATTAAAAAATTTGAAATTCATCTTGCATGTGAGGATTAGAAAAATCTAGTAAAAGTACCACTCCCGACAACGAGTCTCGTTCCCCATTTACAAGATTAATTTTTTAAAATGATTTTTTCGACGATCCAACCGTACGGATGTTAAGATATATCAAATTTATTCATACGAAAAAAAATTTAAAAAATTTGAAATTCATCTTGCATGTCAGGATTAGAAAAATCTTGTAAAAGTACCCCTCCCGACAACGAGACTAGTTCCCCATTTACAAGATTAATTTTTAAAATGATTTTTTCGACGATCAAACCGTACGGATGTCAAGATATATCAATTTTACTCATATGAAAAAATTATTAAAAAATTTGAAATTCATCTTGCCGATTAGGATTAGAAAAATTTAGTAAAAGTACCCCTCCCGACAACGAGACTCGTTCCCCATTTACAAGATTCTTTTTTAAAATGTTTTTTCAATGATCCGACCGTACGGATGTTAAGATAAATAAATTTTAGTCATTTAAAAAAATATTAAAATATATGAAATTCATTTTGCATGTCAGGATTAAAAAAATCTAGTAAAAGTACAACTCCCAACAACGAGACTCGTTCCTTATTTACAAGATTAATTTTTAAAATGATTTTTTTGACGATCCAACCGTACGGATGTTAAGATATCAATTTTAGTCATGTGAAAAAATTATTAAAAAAATTGAAATTCATCTTGCATGTCAGGATTAGAAAAATCAAGTAAAAGTACCACTCCCGACAACGAGACTCGTTCTTGATTTACAAGATTAATTTTTAAAATGATTTTTGGACGATCCAACCGTATGGATGTTAAGATATATCAATTTTAGTCATAGGAAAAAATTATTAAAAAATTTGAAATTCATCTTGCATGTCAAGTTTAGAAAAATCTAGTAAAAGTACCCATCCCGACAACGAGACTAGTTCCCCATTTACAAGATTAATTTTTAAAATGATTTGTTCGATGATCCGATCGTACAGATGTTAAGTTTAATCAATATTAGTCATATTAAAAAACTATTAAAAAATTTAAAATTCATGTTGCATGTTAGGATTAGAAAAATCTAGTAAAAGTACCACTCCCGACAACGAGACTCATTCCTGATTTACAAGATTAATTTTTATAATTATTTTTTCGACGATCCAACCGTACGGATGTTTAGATATATCCATTTTAGTCATATGAAAAAATTATTAAAAAACTTGAAATTCATCTTGCATGTGAGGATTAGAAAAATCTAGTAAAAGTACCACTTCCGACAACGAGACTCGTTCCTGATTTACAAGATAAATTTTTAAAATGATATTTTCAATGATCCAACTGGATGGATGTTAAGATATATCAATTTTATTCATATGAATTTTTTTTTAAAATTTTGAAATTCATCTTGCATGACAAGATTAGAAAAATCTAGTAAAAGTACCAGTCCCGGCAACGAGACTCGTTCCTGATTTACAAGTTACAGTTTTAAATGATTTTTTCGAAGATCCAATCAAACGGATGTTAAGATATATCAATTTTAGTCATATTAAAAAATTATTAAAATATTTTAAATTCATTTTGCATGTCAGTATTAAAAAAATCTAGTAAAAGTACCACTCCCAGCAACGAGACTCGTTCCCGATTTACAAGATTAATTTTTAAAATAATTTTTTTGATGATCCAACCATACGGATGTTAAGATATATCAATTTTACTCATGTGAAAAAATTATTAAAAAATTTGAAATTCATCTTGCATGTTAGGATTAGAAAAATCTAGTAAAAGTATCACTCCCGACAACGAGACTCATTCCTGATTTACAAGAATAATTTTTAAAATGATTTTTTCAACAATCCAACCGTATGAATGTCAATATATATCAATTTTATTCATATGAAAAAATTATTAAAAAAATTTGAAATTCATCTTGCATGTGAGTATTAGAAAAATCTAGTGAAAGTACCACTCCCGACAACGAGTCTCGTTCCCCATTTACAAGATTAATTTTTCAAAATGATTTTTTCGACGATCCAACCGTACAAATGTTAAGATATATCAAATTTAGTCATACGAAAAAAATATTAAAAATTTTGAAATTCATCTTGCATGTCAGGATTAGAAAAATCTTGTAAAAGTACCCCTCCCGACAACGGGACTAGTTCCCCATTTACAAGATTAATTTATAAAATGTTTTTTTCGACGATCAAACCGTACGGATGTCAAGATATATCAATTTTAGTCATATGAAAAAATTATTAAAAAATTTGAAATTCATCTTGCCGATTAGGATTAGAAAATTTTAGTAAAAGTACCCCTCCCGACAATGAGACTCGTTCCCCATTTACAAGATTATTTTTTAAAATGTTTTTTCGATGATCTGACCGTACGGATGTTAAGATAAATAAATTTTACTCATATTAAAAAATTATTAAAAAATTTAAAATTCATGTTGCATGTCAGGATTAGAAAAATCTAGTAAAAGTACCACTCCCGAAAACGAGACTCGTTCCTGATTTACATGATTAATTTTTATAATGATTTTTTCGACGATCCAACCGTACAGATGTTAAGATATATAAATTGTAGTCATATGAAAAAATTATTAAAAAAATTGAAATTCACCTTGCATGTCAGGATTAGACAAATCTAGTTAAAGTACAACTCTCGACAACGAGACGCGTTCCTGATTTACAAGATTAATTTTAAAAATGATTTTTTTCAACGATCCAACCGTACGGATGTTAAGATATACCAATTTTAGTCAAGTGAAAAAATTATTAAAAAATTTGAAATTCATCTTGCATGTCAGGATTAGAAAAATCTAGTAAAAGTACCTTCCCCGACAACGAGACTCGTTCCGGATTTACAAGATAAAATTTTAAAATGATTTTTTTGATGATCCAACCGGACGGATGTTAAGATATATCAATTTTAGTCATATGAATTTTTTTTTTTAAATTTGAAATTCATCTTGCATGACAGGATTAGAAAAATCTAGTAAAAGTACTAGTCCCGACAACAAGACTCGTTCCTGATTTACAAGTTCAAGTTTTAAATGATTTTTTCGACGATCGAATCGAACGGATGTTAAGATATATCAAATTTAGTCATTTGAAAAAAATATTAAAATATTTGAAATTAATTTTGCATGTTAGGATTAAAAAAATCTAGTAAAAGTACAACTCCCAACAACGAGACTCGTTCCTTATTTACAAGATTAATTTTTAAAATGATTTTTTTGACGATCCAACCGTACGGATGTTAACATATCAATTTTAGTCATGTGAAAAATTATTAAAAAAGTTGAAATTCATCTTGCATGTCAGGATTAGAAAAATCTAGTAAAAGTACCATTCCCGACAACGAGACTCGTTCTTGATTTATAAGATTAATTTTCAAAATGACTTTTTGACGATCCAACCATATGGATGTTAAAATATATCAATTTTAGTCATATGAAAAAATTATTAAAAAATTTGAAATTCATCTTGCCTGTGAGTATTAGAAAAATCTAGTAAAAGTACCACTCCCGACAACAAGACTCGTTCCTGATTTACAAGATATTTTTTTATAATGATTTTTTCGACGATCCAACCTTACGGATGTTTAGATATATCAATTTTAGTCATATGAAAAAATTATTAAAAAACTTGAAATTCATCTTGCATGTGAGGATTAGAAAAATCTAGTAAAAGTGTTACTTCCGACAACGAGACTCGTTCCTAATTTACAAGATAAATTTTTAAAATGATATTTTCGATGATCCAACCGGAAGGATTTTAAGATATATCAATTTTATTCATATGAATTTGGTTTTTAAAATTTGAAATTCATCTTGCATGACACGATTAGAAAAATCTAGTAAAAGTACCAGTCCCGACAACGAGACTCGTTCCAGATTTACAAGTTAAAGTTTTAAATGATTTTTTCGATGATCCAATCAAACAGATGGTAAGATATATCAATTTTAGTCATATGAAAAAATTATTAAAATATTTTAAATTCATTTTGCATGTCAGTATTAAAAAAATCTAGTAAAAGTACAACTCTCAACAACGAGACTCGTTCCCGATTTACAAGATTAATTTTTAAAATGATTTTTTTGATGATCCAACCATACGGATGTTAAGATATATCAATTTTACTCATGTGAAAAAATTATTAAAAAATTTTAAATTTATCCTGCATGTCAGGATTAGAAAAATCTAGTAAAAGTATAACTCCCGACAACGAGACTCATTCCTGATTTACAAGAATAATATTTAAAATAATTTTTTTCAACAATCCAACCGTATAAATGTCAATATATATCAATTTTATTCATATGAAAAAATTATTAAAAAAATTTGAAATTCATCTTGCATGTGAGTATTAGAAAAATCTAGTAAAAGTACCACTCCCGACAACGAGTCTCGTTCCCCATTTACAAGATTAATTTTTCAAAATGATTTTTTCGACGATCCAACCATACGGATGTTAAGATATATCAAATTTAGTCATACGAAAAAAATATTAAAAATTTTTAAATTCATCTTGCATGTCAAGATTAGAAAAATCTTGTAAAAGTACCCCTCCCGACAACGAGACTAGTTCCCCATTTACAAGATTAATTTTTAAAATATTTTTTTCGACAATCAAACCGTACGGATGTCAAGATATATCAATTTTAGTCATATGAAAAAATTATTAAAAAATTTGAAATTCATCTTGCCGATTAGGATTAGAAAATTTTAGTAAAAGTACCCCTCCCGACAATGAGACTCGTTCCCCATTTACAAGATTATTTTTTAAAATATTTTTTCGATGATCCGACCGTACGGATGTTAAGATAAATAAATTTTACTCATATTAAAAAATTATTAAAAAATTTAAAATTCATGTTACATGTCAGGATTAGAAAAATCTAGTAAAAGTACCACTCCCGAAAACGAGACTCGTTCCTGATTTACATGAATAATTTTTATAATGATTTTTTCGACGATCCAACCGTACGGATGTTAAAATATATAAATTGTAGTCAAATGAAAAAATTATTCAAAAATTTGAAATTCACCTTGCATGTCAGGATTAAACAAATCTAGTTAAAGTACAACTCTCGACAACGAGACGCGTTCCTGATTTACAAGATTAATTTTAAAAATGATTTTTTTCAACGATCCAACCGTACGGATGTTAAGATATACCAATTTTAGTCAAGTGAAAAAATTATTAAAAAATTTGAAATTAATCTTGCATGTCAGGATTAGAAAAATCTAGTAAAAGTACCGCCCCCGACAACGAGACTCGTTCCGGATTTACAAGATAAATTTTTAAAATGATTTTTTTGATGATCCAACCGGACGGATGTTAAGATATATCAATTTTTGTCATTTGATTTTTTTTAAATTTGAAATTCATCTTGCATGATGTTATTCCCAGTGGACTAACAATGAGATTTACAGAAGGGGGGGTTGAATGTAAATCTCAAAACTTTTTCAAGTTTTGAGCAATTTGTATGACTAAGTGTTTGAGTGATCAAATGTGTGTGAATTGCTTAGAGCTGATGCAGACAGATATATATTTAAACACAAATGAAATGAACACAAAGAACTTAAAAACTTTTCTGGTGGATTTGTTGTTCCACCAGAGATGTGTTATTTCAGAAAATCTGTAATTCAAAATTAAATCACAGCTGCTTCCTAGTACAAACTAGATGATTTTCTCTCTTGATATTTCTAAACAGCTCAGGGAAAATTCATTTCTAATTACTAGCTACTACTTGGTTTATATATCCCAAGTTTACAAGTGAAGACAAAGATAAAGTACAATAAGACAATAGTTCTCCACTTGTTTCTGTTCCATTTTTATCCAGTGTAATATGGAATTATCTGTTGACTTTCCATTTTGAACCAGACTAAAAATGGCTACTTTTTCTGCTGTTCCTGAAATAGGCTACCACATCTCTGTCAATCCATGTGCCGCTGTCAGCTTTGTTAACTGTCACTATCAACTGCTATGAGACTGAGCATCCGTTGAAGCTTTCATCCGTTGATGGCTTTATCCGTTGATGCTCTAGCAGTGCATCCGTTGAAGCTTTCATCCATTAATGGCTTTATCCGTTGATGCTCTAGCAGTTGAAGCTTTATCCGTTGAAGCACTTATCCGTTGAAGCACTTATCCGTTGAAGCGTTAGAGACATCCGTTGAAGCTTAGTTTCTTATCCGTTGAAGATCTTCCATATCAGTTGATACTTCTTCACTTATACAAAATTACAAGGCATGATATATTTACAATTAGCCCTCCTACTTGTACATCCATTAGTAGTCAACATGACTGATTATCTCCTAACAACATCTAAGAATTACAGCTTGAAACCAGAGAGTGAGATGTGCTACAATACCAAACTTATTGCTAAGTAAGGCTACTCCTTCAATGGATAGCCAAGATGGTCTTATCCGTTGAGGCTACAAACACTAGATTTCTACTTAAGTGTTTTGCTGAACTTATCATCAAACTAATACACATATTCCTAACAATCTCCCCCTATTTATGTCTACTATAACTGTAGGCATAAATTTGGGTTTAGCTTGATGATAACAAAACACTTAACAAATATATAAACTGTAACTAAGCAGAAATTCAAAAGTGCTGCAAAAGTGTATATGCTGAGATGAAATTGAAGAAATACATTGTTTCCAAGGGTGCTCCTTTAGCTTGAGCAAATTACTTTCTTTTCCTTTGATCCCTGGTTTTCTTTCCTAGCCTCCTGTCATTTTCCTGCATTTGAAGTTGAAGTTGTCTGTAGAATTCAGCTTCATCTTCTTCATTGATATCTAACTTAGATTGCATATCCTTGAGAGTTTCATTACTGGCAATCTTTAGCTGATCTTCAATTCTGAAAAATCTTCTGACTCCTTTGTTGTCTCTGAACTCCATCAACCAATGAGGTGATTTGTGAATTGTAATACCTCTCTCTTGAATGAGTAAAGTTCTAGGCAAAGCATTGGGCTCCCTCCAAGTTTTCCTTATGTTGGCAATCTTGTTGAGAATCTCAGTCCTGGAAGTTCTGGTAAAGCCAGAATCCTTATGTATGGCTGAGTAGACTCTAATCAAGGTAGTGTAGCCTTCATTCAGAATTCTGTGAAGAGGCCATGTTCTTTCCCCAGCTCATCCAGATAGAGTTCAATGTCTTTCTGGTAGTTGTCTGTAGACAGCTATTCCCCTTACATCCTCCAGCTCATCCAGATAGAGTTCAATGTCTGAAAATTCTTTTATGTCACAGATGTGAACATAATCATCTTTAGAGTTTTGAGGTTTGGACTTAGGCTTCTGTGTGAATTTGATTAAGGCTTTAGAGGGTGTTGATTTGATTCTTCTTTTCTGCTTCTTTGATGATGGAGAAGAGCTTAGGAAGGTGGGCAATTTGATGGTGTCCCAATCAACTGGTTCCTCCTTGGGAATGATTGTTTCACCATGAATGTTCATGAAGGGGTCAGGTACAATGGGTTCAGGAATGGAGGGTAGTGGTTTGGATATTGATTGGGTTTCTTCAGTCTTATTTACCTTCTTTCTCTTTGCATTGACCTTCTTTCTTTTCCCTTTCTGCCATTCTTCCTTACTTCTTTCCTCCATCTCAGTACCAACCATGTCCCCCATATCTTCATCTTCACCTTTGTCTTCAATTACTTTCTGATCTTCAGCCTGACTTGACTCTAGCTGTTTTTCAAGCTTTGCTTGTGCTCTTTTGTCAGCCTTTAGCTGTTTGGCTTCTTCCTTCAACCTTTTGGTTTCTTCCTTCTTGGCTATTGAGAATTTGGGATGTCCTTGCATCACACATATGCTCTTTCCCTCTCTGAAAATAATAGCCATGTTTCTCCTTACAGCCTCATCCATGGTCTCTTTGAGATATGCAATACTTCTTCCTAAAAGCTTGTCCTCATCTGCTTTTGGAAGAGGAAAATCCACCTCTTTTAGAGGGTTCTTTGTAGAGTCCTTATTGGATCTGTTGTAGGGCTTGAGAACCATAGGTTGCAGATCTTTGGAAGAAGTTTCTCCATCCTTATGCCTCCCTACTGGCTTGAGTTCCATAATAATTGATTCCACTTTTGTGCTATGCTTCACAGATTGTGATTGAGAAGTTGTAGAACCAAATATTAGTTGCATCTTTTCATCAATCTTCTTCCTTTGCTCTTTGACTTGCAATTCAGCTGCTGCTATCTGGATTAGATCAATGCCATCTAGCTTTCCTTTGACTTGAATTGGTGGAGAAGTTGTGATGACAGGAACTAGCACTTGAGAAATCTGAACTGTTGTAGATGGCTCTCCTTCCCCTTCCCCTTTATTCTCCCCCTTTTGTTATCATCAAGGGTAGGGGTCAAGCCTTGTGCTTGTGCCAGCTGCATGAGGAGATTTGTTTGAGTTTGTTAATTCTGAAGAATGGTGACCATAGAGTCTTCAATTATTTGAACCCTATCTTCCAATCTGGCCAACCTCTTATCAGCATCAGAAGCCTTCCTTAGTCTCCCCAACAAATCTTGCATAGTACCATAGGGTATAACTGAATCCAATTTCTCAGCATTGTAGGATTTCAGATCAGCAATGTCCAGCTTGAGCTCATCCACACTTAGATTGTGCTGGTAATGCTGCAACTGCAAGAGATGCAGAGATTCCAGATGAGCTTGAAGAATTGCCTTGGTGCCAATATCCTGATTCTCCTGAATGGCTTGCTGAATTGTCATGACTTGTTTGACCAAAGTGACACCAAACTCTCCTGGTGTTGATGGTTTGGCCCATGCCCATGCAGGAAGATTAGGAACAGAACTTGGGCCTGCTACTCCCCCTAAGTTCATGCTCTCATTCAAAGAATTAGAGTCATCATCATTAGAATTTACTCCAAATTCTTCAGATGGCTCACCAGCTTGAGAAGGCAGCCTGTTGACAGCAGCTTTGTCTCTTAGAAGAGATTCTGAAGTGTGTACAATGTGTAGTGTCTGTTCTGCCTCCACATTGCCCTATGCAGCCAATAATTGATAGGCTGAAACAGGGTGAGTAAAAGTGTCAGCATCCAAGGAAATGTTATCAATGACAGCTTTGTAGTGTTGCTGATATTGTCTTCCCTTATCTGCATCATCCACTTTCATTAACTCACTAGCAATGGCCGGATCCACCCTTATAGCTTCTGTACCTGCCTTTCTCTCAATTTCTCTCTTTTCTTGCATCAGGGGCTCCCCCAGGCTCACACACACCCTCACCTTCACCTTCTAAGGTGGCACTCCTCTCACTTACTTTTGCCATGCTGGAAGAAATAGCATGCATTTGGTGACTCTCAACCTCTACTTTTGCCTGGGAGCAACCCAGCCTCTCACTCAAAAAATCACTCCCTTCCCTCAAGCCTAAAAGTGATTGTACGGTTGCCATGTCCTCTACAGTTGGAGTTGTTTCTGTTAAGTGTGTAGAGGCCATCAACGGATAGGGAGTATCCGTTGAAGTGGAAACTGATGGTATCAACGGATAACTGCTGTTAAGCTTATCCGTTGAAGAACAACCACTTGTCAACGGATGAGAGATATCCGTTGAAGAAGGAAATGATGTAGAGATAGAAAGTGATATAATTGTTGAATCTGTGTGGATTGATTTTAAGTGAGGTGACACAGATTCTGCAACTACATCTGAAAGAATTGGCTGATGATCCAACAAATCATCTAAAAGATGATGATCACCAGGTTTTGAGTGGGGCTCCTCCCTGAGTTTTAATGAGGGAGAATCAGGAATTGATGTGAATATCATATCCACATCCAGAGAGGGTGTAGGAGAGTTTGAGGAATGGTGTGTGTCTATATTGAGAGAATGGGGCTGTGATTCCACATTTGCTGGAATCACATCAAGCTGAATTTGAGAAGGCACAAATACTGGTTGGTGTATCTGTGCTGTGTGTGCCCCTTGTGTGGAAACTAGGGTTTTGGCCTTCTTCTTCCTTGAAAAGGCTTGAATTGGTGAATGTGTAGCTTCAGTGTCCCTCCCTCTTTTGTTCTGTGTCCCTGGATGGGGACTATTTTCAATAGTTACATCCTTTTGGGAGGATGCAACTAGGGATGTGCTGGACTCCTTTTGAACCACTACAGTCTTTTGAGAGACTGTGGCTTGGCTGGAATGGGTACCACTCACCGCTCCCACCTTATCCTAGGGGGCTTTTTGATGTTCACCCCTCCCCTCACCACTCACACCCTGTTCACTCCCTTCAGGGTTTATGGTAGTTGTTACAACTATTGTCTTTTGAGAAACAACAGAGGTAGGTTTCTTTGACTTGACTTTGGAGATTTTAGATTTGGTGGCTTTGGTAGGAGCCTGTTTGGACAATGACACAGGTTCCATAGCCACACTAGAAGGCAAAGAAACATTGGGGTTGGAAATAGTAGGAGTTATAGAAACATTTACCTCACTTACCTGTGGTGCATTCATGATTGGCAAGTATACCAATGGCACCTGGCTGTTGAGGTTCATTCTCAAAAGGTCTGCAAGGACCCTTTTCTCTTGTGCCCAGCATTTGAGTTTATTATTCTCATTGGATATAACCAAACCTTCAGCAACATGGTTAGCCAATAACATAAAGAATCTAGCAAAGTAGATGTTATGTGGTCTATTAGCTTTGTTACCTAATCTGGAACCTAATTCTAGCATAACACAGTTGCTAAAATTAAAGTACCTATCAGAAACTAGCATATAGAGCATATTAACAAGAGATGAAGTGATAGCATCAAAATTGCTAATCTTCCCAGAGAAAACCTTAATAAAGGCATCTCCAAGAAAACTCCATTCTTTCCTAAGGCCTTTCCTTCTAATACTACCTAAACTAGTAGAATCAAAAGCATAGCCTATGGAATCTAGCATAGCAGAGACATCTTTATCAGTGTGTGGTGTCATGGCATTATTCTCAGGCAACTTAAAGCAAGATTGTAAATCATCACAATTAATGCAATAGTCCTTACCTTTGAGAGAGAAGGCAATAGTCATATCAGTGGAGTTGAACTCTGCAGTTGTCCAAATCTCCTCAAACTTCACAGTAGATGGTTGGGGCTTCCAGCATTGCATAGCTCAGTTTGCAGTTCTTGATGAAGTCCATCATCTTGTGATAATCAGAATGGGCTTCCTTCTTTTCAACCAAGACTATGAAATTATTCTTTTCATAAACAAATCCTGTTTGAGACATAATTTTGACTACTGGTGCCATTTTTGTGAGTAGAGGTTGCAGAGAAGAACTTGAGAATTGAGAGAAAAAGAGAATGATAATTGCAAGAAAGCGTAAAGTGAAAATAAGAATTCAATTGGGCTTTTATACTTTCTTGAATTAAAACACAAATTAAAACAATTAAATGATACTTTTAAGTAAGTGAAAGCCGTTCAGGAATAAAAGAAACTGTAGAAATTCTGAAAACTACCGTAAATACAAATACATACAACACTGTATATCTGTATCAACGGTTGAGTAAAAGAATCAACGGTTGTGACTCACTAACTTGACACATCAACGGATAAGGTAAATAGTTATCCGTTGATGAACAACATTATTTTATCCGTTGAAGGATAAAATTACCAGAAATGTATTTGTCTTTCAACGGATAATGAATATCCGTTGATAGAACAATTTTGGCTTTCAACGGATAGGGAATATCCGTTGATAGGATAAGTCTTGATTAAAGCCAACTTTGTTCTTGCAGCAAATTCATTTCAGGCTACAAGACAGATTACATAGATGACATAGATTATGAATAGTTAAGCATACCTAACTCACTTACTAATCTTGTGAATGTTGATTCATCAAGTGGCTTGGTAAATATGTCTGCAATCTGCTTTTCACTTGGAACAAAATGAAGTTCCACTGTACCTTTCATCACATGTTCCCTAATGAAGTGGTACTTGATATCAATGTGCTTGGTTCTTAAGTGCTGCACTGGATTTTCAGTAATGGCAATGGCACTTGTGTTGTCACAAAATATTGGAATTTTGTCAACAGTTATACCATAGTCAAATAACTGATTCCTCATCCACAGTATTTGTGCACAGCAACTACCAGATGCAATGTATTCAGCTTCAGCTGTTGATATGGAAACAGAATTCTGCTTCTTGCTGAACCATGATACAAGCTTGTTTCCTAGAAATTGACAGGTGCCTATTGTGCTTTTCCTGTCTAATTTGCAACCTGCATAATCTGCATTTGAGGAGCCAATTAGATCAAAACCAGACTCTCTAGGGTACCAAATTCCTAGATTTGGAGTCCCTTTGAGATATCTGAAAATTCTTTTAATAGCCACTAAGTGAGATTCTTTAGGGTCAGCTTGAAATCTAGCACAGAGACATGTAGAAAACATAATATCAGGTCTACTGGCAGTTAAATATAAAAGTGAGCCAACCATGCCTCTATAACTTGTAATATCCACAGACTTTTCAGCCTTGTTTAATTCAAGCTTGGTGGCAGTGGCCATGGGAGTTTTTGCAGGTGAACAATCCATTAAGTCAAACTTCTTTAAAAGATCATAAATATATTTAGTTTGACTAATGAAAATTCCACCACTAACTTGTTTAACTTGTAAACCAAGAAAGTAAGTTAGCTCTCCCATCATGCTCATTTCATATTTACTTTGCATTAATTTAGCAAACTATTTACAAAGTTTATCATCTGTAGATCCAAATATAATATCATCTACATAAATTTGTACAAGTATCTTAGAGCAATTAACATTTCTAAAGAAGAGAGTTTTGTCAACAGTACCTCTTGTGAAGTGATTATCTAGAAGGAACTTTGATAAAGTCTCATACCAGGCTCTTGGTGCTTGCTTTAGTCCATAGAGTGCTTTCAACAAATAATACACATTGTCTGGAAAATTTGGATCTTCAAAACCAGGAGGTTGGGTTACATAAACTTCTTCCTCCAATTCCCCATTTAGAAATGCACTCTTGACATCCATCTGATAGACTTTGAAATTGGCATTAGCTGCATAGGCTAGAAAGATTCTGATGGCTTCAAGTCTTGCAACTGGAGCAAATGTTTCATCAAAATCTATTCCCTCTTGTTGAGAATAGCCTTTGGTGACCAATCTGGCTTTATTCCTTATGACAATGCCATTTTCATCCATCTTGTTTCTGAATACCCATTTTGTGTCAATAGAACTCTTGTTCTTTGGCTTGGGTACCAGCTTCCATACTTTGTTCCTCTCAAATTGGTTTAGCTCCTCTTGCATTGCTAAAATCCATTCTGGATCCAATAGAGCTTCTTCCACTCTCTTAGGTTCCTCCTGTGATAGAAAGCTACTATACAGACATTCATCTTGAGTAGCCCTTCTAGTTTGTACTTTTGATGTAGCATTACCAATGATCAGTTCAAAAGGGTGATTCTTGGTCCATTTCCTTTGAGGTGGTAGATTAGCCCTTAATGAGGTTGCCTCAGTATTGTTATGATGTGAGATAGAATGTTGATTTGTTGAAACTCCCCCTGAGTTGCTGATCCTTTGAAAGGAAATGGGAGTTCTATCAACTGATGAGGTGAAGTGATTATCCGTTGACAGACTGTGATCAACAGATGCTTCGTTATGAACTTCAACGGATGATGCACTTTGTCTTTCAACGGATGCTGTATTGCTTCTTTCAACGGAAGCTGAATTTGGACTTTCAACGGATGCAGCATTCTGTGCATTATCCAAAGACAGACTCTGGTTTCTTCTTGAGATGTCTTCTTCATCATTCTCATCTTCACTATCATCACAATATATCTCAATATTTTCAAATTTGAGTCCTTCATGATGTCCCTCATCTGTTAGTCCATTAATCTTTTTATCATCAAACACAACATGTACAGATTCCATGACAATGTTGGTTCTTAGATTGTAGACCCTATAAGATTTTCCAGCAGAATAACCAACAAATATTCCTTCATTAGCCTTTGCATCAAACTTTCCTTTGTGATCAGATTGATTCCTTAAGATGTAACATTTGCAACCAAAGACATGTAGAAAGTTTAAAGTTGGTTTTCTTCTCTTGAATAATTGATAGGGAGTCATGCATTTTGCTTGATTGATTAGAGAAATATTCTGAGTGTAACATGCACAGTTAACAGCCTCAGCCCAAAAATAAGTTGGGAGCTTTGACTCCTCAAGCATTGTCCTTGCAGCTTCAATTAGTGATATGTTCTTCCTTTCCACCACACCATTTTGTTGTGGAGTTCTTGGAGCTGAGAACTCATGCATGATCCCATTTACTCCACAGAACATCTTCATGGTTGAATTCTTGAACTCAGTTCCATTGTCACTCCTAACATTCCTTACTTTGAAGGATGATTGTTAACTTGCTTGATATGATTGATGATGATTTCACTAGCTTCATCCTTTGATCCAAGAAAATAAACCCATGAAAACTTTGAGAAATCATCTACAATCACTAGGCAGTATCTTTTCCTTGAAATTGACAATACATTGACTGGTCCAAAGAGATCCATGTGTAGAAGTTGCAGTGGTTCATCAATTGCAGATTCAAGCTTCTTACTGAATGATACTTTCTTTTGCTTTCCTTTCCGACAAGCATCACACAGTCCATCCCTTGTGAATTCCACTAGAGGCATTCCTCTAACTAAGTCCTTTTTGACCAGATCATTCATTGTCTTGAAATTCAAATGGGACAGCTTCTTATGCCATAGCCAACTTTCAACTGGACTTGCTTTGTTGAGAAGACAAGTAATGGATTCTGCATCTGTAGAGTTGAAATCAGCTAAGTACACATTTCCTTTTCTAACTCCAGTTAGAACCACTTTATTGTCCTTTTTACTTGTGACAATACAGGCTTCAGAATTGAAGGAAACAGTATTCCCTCTGTCACATAGTTGACTGATGCTCAATAAATTATGTTTGAGACCATCAACCAATGCAACTTCATCAATGATGACATTTTCTTTTGAAATCAAGCCATATCCCATAGCGAATGCTTTGCTGTCATCTCCAAAGGTTATGCTAGGGCCAGCTCTCTCCTTAAATTATGTGAGCAGGGTGAAATCTCCTGTCATGTGTCTTGAACAACCACTGTCCAAGTACCATAGATTCCTTCTTTGTCCCTGCACACAACAAAATCAATCAAGTTGATTTTGGTACCCAAGTTTCCTTGGGTCCAGCCTTGTTAGTATTTTTCCTAGACTTCATTCCTCCTACATCTTTTGACTTAGGTAACTTTGGGTCAACCTTGGTCTCAGATGTGGTTGGTTGAAGTGTAGGGTTAGTCACGGAATCATTTAACACATTTGATTGAATTTGATAAGGCATAGGTTGTGCAAATATGTTATTCCATATAGGCATATTGTATGACATTTGAGGCATACTAAATGCAGTAAAGTAAGGATTGTTAATATATGGCATGTTTGCAAAATGTGCATGGGGATTCTGGTGAGACATAACAGGCATAGCATGCAGAGGTGACATAGACATGTTAGGCATGGAGGGATTTGAAGGCATGGGAGCATTTTTAACAGATTTGCAATTATCAGATAGGTGATTAACACTTTTACAATGTACACAGCTTTTTCTAGGAGCATACCTATCAGGTGTGTAATTGTTATGTTTATTAATCCCTACCTTCCCATTTCTTTTAGATTTTCTTTTAGTTTCCTTCTTATCCTCAACCAACTTAAGCCTATCTTTCAACTGATCTAAAGTCATGTGTCCTATATTCACCTTACTGACATCTCTGGATGTACTAGCTCCTTCTCTGACAAAGTTCTTGAGAGTTGAATCATTCTTTTTATTTTTAAAAGAACTTGCCTGTTTTAATTGATGAGCCTTCAACGGATGCTCCTTTTCTTCCTTCAACGGATAACTTTCATCATCCGTTGATTCCACATCCGTTGACAATCCATCAATTAATTCTAACTTCTTTTTGTTTTTCTTCCAGGCATCCTCACAGAATGATTCAATTCCCTGAACCTTGGCAATTTGAACACCAACATCCCTAGATGTTTTCCAGGCCTTGATAACCTCTTGCTCACTTTCTAACTGTTTAGAAAGAATTTCTACTTTCTTAACAGCTTCTTCTAGTTCACTCTCGCAGTCAAGCATTTAAGTTTAATCTTTTCAAGCTCAATTACCTGACTCTCTAACACAGCATTCCTATCACTTAAAAACATATTATTTTCTTTGATCCTAGTGTTTTCTTTAACTAGTGATTTAAGAGAAACACGCAAATGATATAATTCATTGGACATATCATTTATGGCTTCATTGCATTCATGTTTAGAAAACTGAGAGAGATCAGTAGTAATTACCTGGTTGCTTGATGAACTAGTTTCATTTTCATCAGAATTAGCCATCAGGGCTAGGTTGACATATTCCACATCATCATCTTCATTTACCCCATCTGCTGCCCAATCATCTTGAGTGAGAAAAGCTCTTTCCTTTTGTTTGAGCAAATCAAAATACTTCCTTTTGTAATCAACTTGCTCAAATTTCTTTTTCTCAGAATTTGGCTTCCTACACTCACTTGCAAAGTGTCCACTAATGCCACAGTTGTAACATTTGAACTTTGATTTGTCCACCATGTTTTTGTTTGGCTTAGTGAACTTTGTGTTTTTCCTGAACTTCATCTTTGCAAACCTCCTGGACAGAAAGGCCAGATGTTCATCAATATCATCAGATTCATCCTGACTGGAATTGTCTTCATCCTCAGCAACTTGCTCTTTACCCTTGCTTGATTCTGATTTTCTTGTGCCAATTTTGAGATTTGGCATTGTCTTTTCCTCATTTTTGGCTTCAACTTTTTCACTGTCAGCTACAAGTGCAACTGATCCTCCTTTTCTCTTTCCCTTTTCCAACAGCTCATCTTGCTCCATCTCAAGTTCATATGTCTTCAAACTTCCATATAATCTTTCAAGTGTGAAGTCCTTATAATCTTGAGAATTTCTTAGAGAAACAGTCATAGGCTTCCATTCCTTTGGTAGAGACCTTAGAAATTTTAGATTGGAGTCCTTGACTTGGTACATTCTCCCATACAGCTTTAATCCATTCAATAGTTTCTGAAATCTGTTGAATGTATCATTCAATGATTCTCCTTCTTCGAAGTGGAAATATTCATATTGTTGAATGAGAAGCTGCATTTTGTTTTCTCTAACTTGCTCCGTGCCTTCACAGATAAGCTGCACAGTATCCCAAATTTCCTTAGCAGTTTGGCTATTGATGATATTGTCAAACATATCTTGATCCATGCCATTAAACAAAATGTTCATGGCTTTCTTGTCCTTGTGGACCTCTTCAATATCTTCAACAGTCCATTCTGCCTTTGGCTTGGGAATAGACTGTCCAACAACAACTGTAGCAGTAGCAGCTGTGGCCACCTTGTGTGGGATGTGAGGACCATTCTCAATGCAGTTGATGTAGCTTTCATCTTGAGAGAGAAGATGTAAATGCATCTTCACCTTCCAGTGATGATAGTTATCTCTTTCCAGGATTGGAATCTTTATACCAATATCCTTCTTACTCATGATATTAGCAGAATGGATCTTTAAACTCTCTGTATGTTAAGAGCTTGCTCTGATACCAATTGTTATTCCCAGTGGACTAACAATGAGATTTACAGAAGGGGGGGTTGAATGTAAATCTCAAAACTTTTTCAAGTTTTGAGCAATTTATAAGACTAAGTGTTTGAGTGATCAAATGTGTGTGAATTGCTTGGAGCTGATGCAGATAGATATATATTTAAACACAAATGAAATGAACACAAAGAACTTAAAAACTTTTCTGGTGGATTTGTTGTTCCACCAGAGATGTGTTATTTCAGAAAATCTGTGATTCAAAATTAAATCACAGCTGCTTCCTACTACAAACTAGATGATTTTCTCTCTTGATATTTCTAAACAGCTCAGGGAAAATTCATTTCTAATTACTAGCTACTACTTGGTTTATATATCCCAAGTTTACAAGTGAAGACAAAGATAAAGTACAATAAGACAATAGTTCTCCACTTGTTTCTGTTCCATTTTTATCCAGTGTAATATGGAATTATCTGTTGACTTTCCATTTTGAACCAGACTAAAAACGGCTGTTTTTTCTGCTGTTCCTGAAATAGGCTACCACATCTCTGTCAATCCATGTGCCTCTGTCAGCTTTGTTAACTGTCACTATCAACTGCTATAAGACTGAGCATCCGTTGAAGCTTTCATCCGTTGATGGCTTTATCCGTTGATGCTCTAGCAGTGCATCCGTTGAAGCTTTCATCCATTGATGGCTTTATCCGTTGATGCTCTAGCAGTTGAAGCTTTATCCGTTGAAGCACTTATCCGTTGAAGCACTTATCCGTTGAAGCGTTAGAGACATCCGTTGAAGCTTAGTTTCTTATCCGTTGAAGATCTTCAATATCAGTTGATACTTCTTCACTTAAACAAAATTACAAGGCATGATATATTTACAATTAGCCCTCCTACTTGTACATCCATTAGTAGTCAACATGACTGATTATCTCCTAACAACATCTAAGAATTACAGCTTGAAACCAGAGAGTGAGATGTGCTACAATACCAAACTTATTGCTAAGTAAGGCTACTCCTTCAACGGATAGCCAAGATGGTCTTATCCGTTGAGGCTACAAACACTAGATTTCTACTTAAGTGTTTCGCTGAACTTATCATCAAACTAATACACATATTCCTAACACATGACAGTATTAGAAAAATCTAGTAAAAGTACTAGTCCCGACAACAAGACTCGTTCCTGATTTACAAGTTCAAGTTTTAAATGATTTTTTCAACGATGCAATCGAATGGATGTTAAGATATATCAATTTTAGTCATTTGAAAAAATTATTAAAATATTTGAAATTCATTTTGCATGTTAGGATTAAAAAAATCTAGTAAAAGTACAACTCCCAACAACGAGACTCGTTCCTTATTTACAAGATTAATTTTTAAAATGATTTTTTTGACGATCCAACCGTACGGATGTTAAGATATCAATTTTAGTCATGTGAAAAAATTATTAAAAAAATTGAAATTCATCTTGCATGTCAGGATTAGAAAAATCTAGTAAAAGTACCACTTCCGACAACGAGACTCGTTCTTGATTTACAAGATTAATTTTTAAAATAATTTTTTGACGATCCAACCGTATGGATGTTAAAATATATCAATTTTAGTCATATGAAAAAATTATTAAAAAATTTGAAATTCATCTTGCATGTCAGGATTAGAAAAATCTAGTAAAAGTACCCCTCCCGACAACGAGACTAGTTCCCCATTTACAAGATTAATTTTTAAAATGATTTTTTCGATGATCAAACCGTTCAGATTTTAAGATATTTTAATTTTAGTAATATGAAAAAATTATTAAAAAAATTGAAATTCATCTTGCATGTCAGGATTAGAAAATTTTAGTAAAAGTACCCCTCCCTACAACGAGACGTGTTCCCCATTTACAAGATTAATTTTTAAAATGTATTTTCGACGATCCGACCGTACGGATGTTAAGATATATAAATTGTAGTCATATGAAAAAAATATTCAAAAATTTGAAATTCACCTTGCATGTCAGGATTAGACAAATCTAGTAAAAGTACAACTCTCGACAACGAGACGCGTTCCTGATTTACAAGATTAATTTTAAAAATGATTTTTTTCAACGATCCAACCGTAGGGATGTTAAGATATACCAATTTTAGTCAAGTGAAAAAATTATTAAAAAATTTGAAATTCATCTTGCATGTCAGGATTAGAAAAATCTAGTAAAAGTACCACCCCCGACAACGAGACTCGTTCCGGATTTACAAGATAAATTTTTAAAATGATTTTTTCGATGATCCAACCGGACGGATGTTAAGATATATCAATTTTAGTCATATGATTTTTTTGTTTTAAATTTGAAATTCATCTTGCATGACAGGATTAGAAATATATAGTAAAAGTACTAGTCCCGACAACAAGACTCGTTCCTGATTTACAAGTTCAAGTTTTAAATGATTTTTTCGACGATCCAATCGAACGGATGTTAAGATATAACAATTTTAGTCATTTGAAAAAAATATTAAAATATTTGAAATTCATTTTGCATGTTAGGATTAAAAAAATCTAGTAAAAGTGCAACTCCCAACAACGAGACTCGTTCCTTATTTACAAGAATAATTTTTAAAATGATTTTTTTGACGATTCAACTATACGGATGTTAAGATATCAATTTTATTCATGTGAAAAAATTATTAAAAAAATTGAAATTCATCTTGCATGTTAGGATTAGAAAAATCTAGTAAAAGTACCACTCTCGACAACGAGACTCGTTATTGATTTACAAGATTAATTTTTAAAATGATTTTTTGACGATCCAACCATATGGATGTTAAAATATATCAATTTTAGTCATATGAAAAAATTATTAAAAAATTTGAAATTCATCTTGCATGTTAGGATTAGAAAAATCTAGTAAAAGTGCCCCTCCCGACAACGAGACTAGTTCCCCATTTACAAGATTAATTTTTAAAATAATTTTTTCGACGATCAAACCGTTCAGATGTCAAGATATTTTAATTTAGTAATATGAAAAAATTATTAAAAAAATTGAAATTCATCTTGCATGTCAGGATTAGATAATTTTAGTAAAAGTACCCCTCCCGACAACGAGACGTGTTCCCCATTTACAAGATTAATTTTTAAAATGTATTTTCGACGATCCGACCGTACGGATGTTAAGATATATCAATTTTAGTCATATGAAAAAATTATTAAAAAATTTGAAATTCATCTTGCCGATTGGGATTAGAAAAATTTAGTAAAAGTACACCTCCCGACAACTAGACTCGTTCCCCTTTTACAAGATTAATTTTTAAAATCTTTTTTCGATGATCCGACCGTACGGATGTTAAGTTTAATCAATTTTAGTCATATTAAAAAACTATTAAAAAATTTAAAATTCATGTTGCATGTTAGGATTAGAAAAATCTAGTAAAAGTATCACTCCCGACAACGAGACTCGTTCCTGATTTACAAGATTAATTTTTATAATAATTTTTTCGATGATCCAACCGTACGGATGTTTAGATATATCAATTTTAGTCATATGAATAAATTATTAAAAAACTTGAAATTCATCTTGCATGTGAGGATTAGAAAAATCTAGTAAAAGTACCACTTCCGACAACGAGACTCGTTCCTGATTTACAAGATAAATTATTAAAATGATATTTTCGATGATCCAACCGGACGGATGTTAAGATATATCAATTTTATTCATATGATTTTTTTTTTTAAATTTGAAATTCATCTTGCATGACACGATTAGAAAAATCTAGTAAGAGTACCAGTCCCAACAACGAGACTCGTTCCTGATTTACAAGTTAAAGTTTTAAATGATTTTTTCGACGATCCAATCAAACGGATGTTAAGATATATCAATTTTAGTCATATGAAAAAATTATTAAAATATTTTCAATTCATTTTGCATGTCAGTATTAAAAAAATCTAGTAAAAGTAGCACTCCCAACAACGAGACTCATTTCTGATTTACAAGATTAATTTTTAAAATGATTTTTTTGACGATCCCACCATACGGATGTTAAGATATATCAACTTTAGTCAAGTGAAAAAATTATTAAAAAATTTGAAATTCATCTTGCATGTGAGAATTAGAAAAATCTAGTAAAAGTATCACTCCCGACAACGAGACTCATTCCTGATTTATAAGAATAATTTTTAAAATGATTTTTTCAACAATCCAACCGTACGAATGTCTATATATATATCAATTTTATTCATATGAAAAATTTATTAAAAAAATTTGAAATTCATCTTGCATGTGAGGATTAGAAAAATCTAGTAAAAGTACCACTCCCGACAACGAGTCTCGTTCCCCATTTACAAGATTAATTTTTTAAAATGAGTTTTTTGATGATCCAACCGTACGGATGTTAAGATATATCAAATTTATTTATACGAAAAAAAAATTAAAAAATTTGAAATTCATCTTGCATGTCAGGATTAGAAAAATCTAGTAAAAGTATCACTCCCGACAACGAGACTCATTCCTGATTTATAAGAATAATTTTTAAAATGATTTTTTCAACAATCCAGCCGTACGAATGTCTATATATATATCAATTTTATTCATATGAAAAATTTATTAAAAAAATTTGAAATTCATCTTGCATGTGAGGATTAGAAAAATCTAGTAAAAGTACCACTCCCGACAACGAGTCTCGTTCCCCATTTACAAGATTAATTTTTTAAAATGATTTTTTCGACGATCCAACCGTACGGATGTTAAGATATATCAAATTTATTCATACGAAAAAAAAATTAAAAAATTTGAAATTCATCTTGCATGTCAGGATTAGAAAAATCATGTAAAAGTACCCCTCCCGACAACGAGACTAGTTCCCCATTTACAAGATTAATTTTTAAAATGTTTTTTTCGACGATCAAACCGTACGGATGTCAAGATATATCAATTTTAGTCATATGAAAAAATTATTAAAAAAATTGAAATTCATCTTGCCGATTAGGATTAGAAAATTTTAGTAAAAGTACCCCTCCCGACAATGAGGCTCGTTCCCCATTTACAAGATTCTTTTTTAAAATGTTTTTTCGATGATCCAACCGTACGGATGTTAAGATAAATAAATTTTAGTCATTTAAAAAAATATTAAAATATTTGAAATTCATTTTGCATGTCAGGATTAAAAAAATCTAGTAAAAGTACAACTCCCAACAACGAGACTCGTTCCTTATTTACAAGATTAATTTTTAAAATGATTTTTTTGACGATCCAACCGTACGGATGTTAAGATATCAATTTTAGTCATGTGAAAAAATTATTAAAAAAATTGAAATTCATCTTGCAACTCAGGATTAGAAAAATCAAGTAAAAGTACCACTCCTGACAACGAGACTCGTTCTTGATTTACAAGATTAATTTTTAAAATGATTTTTGGACGATCCAACCGTATGGATGTTAAGATATATCAATTTTAATCATAAGAAAAAATTATTAAAAAATTTGAAATTCATCTTGCATGTGAGGTTTAGAAAAATCTAGTAAAAGTACCCATCCCAACAACGAGACTAGTTCCCCATTTACAAGATTAATTTTTAAAATGATTTTTTCGATGATCAAATCGTTCAGATGTCAAGATATTTTAATTTTAGTAATATGAAAAAATTATTGAAAAAATTGAAATCCATCTTGCATGTCAGAATTAGAAAATTTTAGTAAAAGTACCCCTCCCGACAACTAGACTTGTTCCCCATTTACAAGATTAATTTTTAAAATCTTTTTTCGACGATCCGACCGTACGGATGTTAAGTTTAATCAATATTAGTCATATTAAAAAACTATTAAAAAATTTAAAATTCATGTTGCATGTTAGGATTAGAAAAATCTAGTAAAAGTACCACTCCCGACAACAAGACTCGTTCCTGATTTACAAGATTAATTTTTATAATTATTTTTTCGACGATCAACCTGTACGGATGTTTAGATATATCCATTTTAGTTATATGAAAAAATTATTAAAAAACTTGAAATTCATCTTGCATGTGAGGATTTGAAAAATCTAGTAAAAGTACCACTTCCGACAACGAGACTCGTTCCTGATTTACAAGATAAATTTTTAAAATGATATTTTTGATTATCCAACTGGATGGATGTTAAGATATATCAATTTTATTCATATGAATTTTTTTTTAAAATTTTGAAATTCATCTTGCATGACAAGATTAGAAAAATCTAGTAAAAGTACCAGTCCCGACAACGAGACTCGTTCCTGATTTACAAGTTAAAGTTTTAAATGATTTTTCAATGATCCAATCAAACGGATGTTAAGATATCTCAATTTTAGTCATATGAAAAAATTATTAAAATATTTTAAATTCATTTTGCATGTCAGTATTAAAAAAATCTAGTAAAAGTACCACTCCCAACAACGAGACTCGTTCCCGATTTACAAGATTAATTTTTAAAATAATTTTTTTGATGATCCAACCATACGGATGTTAAGATATATCAATTTTAGTCATGTGAAAAAATTATTAAAAAATTTGAAATTCATCTTGCATGTCAGGATTAGAAAACTCTAGTAAAAGTATCACTCCCGACAACGAGACTCATTTCTGATTTACAAGAATAATTTTTAAAATGATTTTTTCAACAATCCAACCGTATGAATGTCAGTATATATCAATTTTATTCATATGAAAAAATTATTAAAAAAATTTGAAATTCATCTTGCATGTGAGTATTAGAAAAATCTAGTGAAAGTACCACTCCCCACAACGAGTCTCGTTCCCCATTTACAAGATTAATTTTTCAAAATGATTTTTTCGACGATCCAACCGTACGGATGTTAAGATATATCAAATTTAGTCATACGAAAAAAATATTAAAAATTTTGAAATTCATCTTGCATGTCAGGATTAGAAAAATCTTGTAAAAGTATGCCTCCCGACAACGAGACTAGTTCCCCATTTACAAGATTAATTTTTAAAATGGTTTTTTCAACGATCAAACTGTGCGGATGTCAAGATATATCAATTTTAGTCATATGAAAAAATTATTAAAAAATTTGAAATTCATCTTGCCGATTAGGATTAGAAAATTTTAGTAAAAGTACCCCTCCCGACAACGAGACTCGTTCCCCATTTACAAGATTAATTTTTAAAATGTTTTTTCGATGATCCGACCGTACGGATGTTAAGATAAATAAATTTTACTCATATTAAAAAAATATTAAAAAATTTAAAATTCATTTTGCATGTCAGGATTAGAAAAATCTAGTAAAAGTACCACTCCTGAAAACGAGACACGTTCCTGATTTACATGATTAATTTTTATAATGATTTTTTCGACGATCCAACCGTACAGATGTTAAGATATATAAATTGTAGTCATATGAAAAAATTATTCAAAAATTTGAAATTCACCTTGCATGTCAGGATTAGACAAATCTAGTTAAAGTACAACTCTCGACAACGAGATGCGTTCCTGATTTACAAGATTAATTTTAAAAATGATTTTTTTCAACGATCTAACCGTACGGATGTTAAGATATACCAATTTTAGTCAAGTGAAAAAATTATTAAAAAATTTGAAATTCATCTTGCATGTCAGGATTAGAAAAATCTAGTAAAAGTACCACCCCCGACAACGAGACGTGTTCCCCATTTACAAGATTAATTTTTAAAATGTATCGACGATCCGACCGTACGGATGTTAAGATATATCAATTTTAGTCATATGAAAAAATTATTAAAAAATTTGAAATTCATCTTGCCGATTAGGATTAGAAAAATTTAGTAAAAGTACCCCACCCGACAACTAGACTCGTTCCCCATTTACAAGATTAATTTTTAAAATCTTTTTTCGATGATCCGACCGTATGGATGTTAATTTTAATCAATTTTAGTCATATTAAAAAACTATTAAAAAATTTAAAATTCATGTTGCATGTTAGGATTAGAAAAATCTAGTAAAAGTACCACTCCCGACAACGAGACTCGTTCCTGATTTACAAGATTAATTTTTATAATGATTTTTTCGACGATCCAACCATACGGATGTTTAGATATATCAATTTTAGTCATATAAAAAAATATTAAAAAACATGAAATTCATCTTGCATGTGAGGATTAAAAAAATCTAGTAAAAGTACCACTTCCGACAACGAGACTCGTTCTTGATTTACAAGATAAATTTTTAAAATGATATTTTCGATGATCCAACCGGACGGATGTTAAGATATATCAATTTTATTCATATGAATTTTTTTTTTAAAATTTGAAATTCATCTTGCATGACACGATTAGAAAAATCTAGTAAAAGTATTAGTCCCGACAACGAGACTCGTTCCTGATTTACAAGTTAAAGTTTTAAATGATTTTTTCGATGATCCAATCAAAAGGATGTTAAGATATATCAATTTTAGTCATATGAAAAAATTATTAAAATATTTTAAATTCATTTTGCATGTCAGTATTAAAAAAATCTAGTAAAAGTACCACTCCCAACAACGAGACTCATTCCCGATTTACAAGATTAATTTTTAAAATAATTTTTTTGATGATCCAACCATACGGATGTTAAGATATATCAATTTTACTCATGTGAAAAAATTATTAAAAAATTTGAAATTCATGTTGCATGTCTGGATTAGAAAAATCTAGTAAAAGTATCACTCCCGACAACGAGACTCATTCCTGATTTACAAGAATAATTTTTAAAATGATTTTTTCAACAATCCAACCGTATGAATGTCAATACATATCAATTTTATTTATATGAAAAAATTATTTAAAAATTTTTGAATTCATCTTGCATGTGAGTATTAAAAAAATCTAGTAAAAGTACCACTCCCGACAACGAGTCTCGTTCCCCATTTACAAGATTTATTTTTCAAAATGATTTTTTCGATGATCCAACCGTACGGATGTTAAGATATATCAAATTTAGTCATACGCAAAAAAATATTAAAAATTTTGAAATTCATCTTGCATGTCAGGATTAGAAAAATCTTGTAAAAGTACCCTTCCCGACAACGAGACTAGTTCCCCATTTACAAGATTAATTTTTAAAATGTTTTTTTCAACGATCAAACCGTACGGATGTCAAGATATATCAATTTTAGTCATATGAAAAAATTATTAAAAAATTTGAAATTCATCTTGCCGATTAGGATTAGAAAATTTTAGTAAAAGTACCCCTCCCGACAACGAGACTCGTTCCCCATTTACAAGATTATTTTTTAAAATGTTTTTTCGATGATCCGACCGTACGGATGTTAAGATAAATAAATTTTACTCATATTAAAAAATTATTAAAAAATTTAAAATTCATGTTGCATGTCAGGATTAGAAAATCTAGTAAAAGTACCACTCCCGAAAACGAGACTTGTTCCTGATTTACATGATTAATTTTTATAATGATTTTTTCGACGATCCAACTGTACGGATGTTAAGATATATAAATTGTAGTCATATGAAAAAATTATTCAAAAATTTGAAATTCACCCTGCATGTCAGGATTAGACAAATCTAGTTAAAGTACAACTCTCGACAACGAGACGCGTTCCTGATTTACAAGATTAATTTTAAAAATGATTTTTTTCAACGATCCAACCATACGGATGTTAAGATATACTAATTTTAGTCAAGTGAAAAAATTATTAAAAAATTTAAAATTCATCTTGCATGTCAGGATTAGAAAAGTCTAGTAAAAGTACCCCACCCGACAACTAAACTCGTTCCCCATTTACAAGATTAATTTTTAAAATCTTTTTTCGATGATCCGACCGTATGGATGTTAAGTTTAATCAATTTTAGTCATATTAAAGGACTATTAAAAAATTTAAAATTCATGTTGCATGTTAGGATTAGAAAAATCTAGTAAAAGTACCACTCCCGACAACGAGACTCGTTCCTGATTTACAAGATTAATTTTTATAATGATTTTTTCGACGATCCAACCGTACGGATGTTTAGATATATCAATTTTAGTCATATGAAAAAATTATTAAAAAACTTCAAATTCATCTTGCATGTGAGGATTAGAAAAATCTAGTAAAAGTACCAATTCCGACAACGAGACTCGTTCCTGATTTACAAGATAAATTTTTAAAATGATATTTTCGATGATCCAACCGGACGGATGTTAAGATATATCAATTTTATTCATATGATTTTTTTTTTTAAATTTGAAATTCACCTTGCATGACACGATTAGAAAAATCTAGTAAAAGTGTAAGTCCCGACAACGAGACTCGTTCCTGATTTACAAGTTAAAGTTTTAAATGATTTTTTTGACGATCCAATCAAACGGATGTTAAGATATATCAATTTTAGTCATATGAAAAAATTATTAAAATATTTTAAATTCATTTTGCATGTCAGTATTAAAAAAATCTAGTAAAAGTACAACTCCCAACAACGAGACTCGTTCCCGATTTACAAGATTAATTTTTAAAATAATTTTTTTGATGATCCAACCATACGGATGTTAAGATATATCAATTTTACTCATGTGAAAAAATTATTAAAAAATTTGAAATTCATCTTGCATGTCAGGATTAGAAAAATCTAGTAAAAGTATCACTCCCGACAACGAGACTCATTCCTGATTTACAAGAATAATTTTTAAAATGATTTTTCAACAATCCAACCGTATGAATGTCAATATATATCAATTTTATTTATATGAAAAAATTATTTAAAAAATTTTAAATTCATCTTGCATGTGAGTATTAGAAAAATCTAGTAAAAGTACCACTCCCGACAACGAGTCTCGTTCCCCATTTACAAGATTTATTTTTCAAAATGATTTTTTCGACGATCCAACCGTACGGATGTTAAAATATATCAAATTTAATCATACGAAAAAAATATTAAAAATTTTGAAATTCATCTTGCATGTCAGGATTAGAAAAATCTTGTAAAAGTACCCCTCCCGACAACGAGACTAGTTCCCCATTTACAAGATTAATTTTTAAAATGTTTTTTTCGACGATCAAACCGTACGGATGTCAAGATATATCAATTTTAGTCATATGAAAAAATTATTAAAAAAATTGAAATTCATCTTGCCGATTAGGATTAGAAAATTTTAGTAAAAGTACCCCTCCCAACAACGAGACTCGTTCCCCATTTACAAGATTATTTTTTAAAATATTTTTTCGATGATCCGACGGTACGGATTTTAAGATAAATAAATTTTACTCATATTAAAAAATTATTAAAAAATTTAAAATTCATGTTGCATGTCAGGATTAGAAAAATCCAGTAAAAGTACCACTCCCGAAAATGAGACTCGTTCCTGATTTACATGATTAATTTTTATAATGATTTTTTCGACGATCCAACTATAGGGATGTTAAGATATATAAATTGTAGTCATACGAAAAAATTATTCAAAAATTTGAAATTCACCTTGCATGTTAGGATTAGACAAATCTAGTTAAAGTATAACTCTCGACAATGAGACGCGTTCCTGATTTACATGATTAATTTTAAAAATGATTTTTTTCAACGATCCAACCATACGGATGTTAAGATATACTAATTTTAGTCAAGTGAAAAAATTATTAAAAAATTTGAAATTCATCCTGCATGTCAGGATTAGAAAAATCTAGTAAAAGTACCCCACCCGACAACTAGACTCGTTCCCCATTTACAAGATTAATTTTTAAAATCTTTTTTCGATGATCCGACCGTATGGGTGTTAAGTTTAATCAGTTTTAGTCATATTAAAAAACTATTAAAAAATTTAAAATTAATGTTGCATGTTAGGATTAGAAAAATCTAGTAAAAGTAGCACTCCCGACAACGAGACTCGTTCCTGATTTACAAGATTAATTTTTATAAAGATTTTTTTGACGATCCAACCGTACGGATGTTTAGATATATCAATTTTAGTCATATGAAAAAATTATTATATAACTTGAAATTCATCTTGCAAGTGAGGATTAGAAAAATCTAGTAAAAGTACCACTTCCGACAACGAGACTCGTTCCTAATTTACAAGATAAATTTTTAAAATGATATTTTCGATGATCCAACCGGATAATTTTATTCATAGGAATTTTTTTTTTAAAATTTGAAATTCATCTTGCATGACACGATTAGAAAAATCTAGTAAAAGTATCAGTCCCGACAACGAGACTCGTTCTTGATTTACAAGTTAAAGTTTTAAATGATTTTTTTGACGATCCAATCAAACGGATGTTAGGATATATCAATTTTAGTCATATGAAAAAATTATTAAAATATTTTAAATTCATTTTGCATGTCAGTATTAAAAAAATCTAGTAAAAGTACGACTCCCAACAACAAGACTCGTTCCCGATTTACAAGATTAATTTTTAAAATAATTTTTTTGATGATCCAACCATACGGATGTTAAGATATATCAATTTTACTCATGTGAAAAAATTATTAAAAAATTTGAAATTCATCTTGCATGTCAGGATTAGAAAAATCTAGTAAAAGTATCACTCCCGACAACGAGACTCATTCCTGATTTACAAGAATAATTTTTAAAATGATTTTCTCAACAATCCAACCGTATGAATGTCAATATATATCAATTTTATTTATATGAAAAAATTATTTAAAAATTTTTAAATTCATCTTGCATGTGAGTATTAGAAAAATCTAGTAAAAGTACCACTCCCGACAACGAGTCTCGTTCCCCATTTAAAAGATTTATTTTTCAAAATGATTTTTTCGACGATCCAACCGTACAAATATTAAGATATATCAAATTTAGTCATACGAAAAAAATATTAAAAATTTTGAAATTCATCTTGCATGTCAGGATTAGAAAAATCTTGTAAAAGTACCCCTCCCGACAACGAGACTAGTTCCCCATTTACAAGATTAATTTTTAAAATGTTTTTTTCGACGATCAAACCGTATGGATGTCAAGATATATCAATTTTAGTCATATGAAAAAATTATTAAAAAATTTGAAATTCATCTTGCCGATTAGGATTAGAAAAGTTTAGTAAAAGTACCCCTCCCGACAACGAGACTCGTTCCCCATTTACAAGATTATTTTTTAAAATGTTTTTTCGATGATCCGACCGTACGGATGTTAAGATAAATAAATTTTACTCATATTAAAAAATTTAAAATTCATGTTGCATGTCAGGATTAGAAAAATCTAGTAAATGTACCACTCCCGAAAACTAGACTCGTTCCTCATTTACATGATTAATTTTTATAATGATTTTTTCGACGATCCAACCGTACGGATGTTAAGATATATAAATTGAAGTCATATGAAAAAATTATTCAAAAATTTGAAATTCACCTTGCATGTCAGGATTAGACAAATCTAGTTAAAGTACAACTATCGACAACGAGACGCATTCCTGATTTACAAGATTAATTTTAAAAATGATTTTTTTCAACGATCCAACCGTACGGATGTTAAGATATACTAATTTTAGTCAAGTGAAAAAATTATTAAAAAATTTGAAATTCATCTTGCATGTCAGGATTAGAAAAATCTAGTAAAAGTACCACCCCCGACAACGAGACGTGTTCCCCATTTACAAGATTATTTTTTAAAATGTATTTTCGACGATCCGACCGTACGGATGTTAAGATATATCAATTTTAGTCATATGAAAAAATTATTAAAGAATTTGAAATTCATCTTGCCGATTAGGATTAGAAAAATTTACTAAAAGTACCCCACCCGACAACTAGACTCGTTCCCCATTTACAAGATTAATTTTGTTATTCCCAGTGGACTAACAATGAGATTTACAGAAGGGGGGTTGAATGTAAATCTCAAAACTTTTTCAAGTTTTGAGCAGTTTCTAAGGCTAAGTGTTTAAGTGAACAAATGTGTGTGAATTGCTTGAAGCTGATACAGAGAGATATTTATTCAAACACAAATGTAAAGAACACAAAGAACTTAAAAACTTTTCTGGTGGATTTGTTGTTCCACCAGAGATGTGTTATTTCAGAAAATCTGTGATTCAAAGAATTAAATCACAGCTGCTTCCTAGTACAAACTAGATGATTTTCTCTCTTGATATTTCTAAACAGCTCAGGAAAATTCTTATCTAATTACTAGCTGCTACTTGGTTTATATAACACCAAGTTTACAAGTGAAGACAAAACTGTAAAATAAATTGAAAGGATTCTTCACATGTTTCTTCTTCATTTCTCTATCCAATACAATCTAGGATAATCTGTGAATCTTTGAATACTTCCTTGTTTGCATCAGAATGAGAATGTTGCATTTTCTTGATTCCTCCTAGAGGCTTCCACATTCCAGTTTATCTCTGTCAACCCATGTGCCTTTGTCAGCTTATGAATTATCACTATCAACTGCTAATGAACTAAGCATCCGTTGAAGCTTTCATCCGTTGATGCCTTATCCGTTGAGGCTTTATCCGTTGAAGCTTTATCCGTTGATGCATTACCAGTTGAAGTCTTTATCCGTTGAAGCACTTATCCGTTGATGGATATTATCCGTTGAAGCATTAGAGACATCCGTTGAAGCTTTGTTTCTTATCCGTTGAAGGTCTTCAATATCAGTTGATACTTCTTCACTTATACAAAATTACAAGGCATGAAATATTTACAATTAGCCCTCCTATTTGCATATCCACTAGTAGTCAACATGACTGATACTTTCCTACAACATCTAAGAATTACAACTTGAATCCAGAGAATGAAATGTGCTACAATACTAAACTTATTGCTAAGTAAAGCTACTCCTTCAACGGATAGCCAAGATGGTCTTATCCATTGAGGCTACAAACACTAGATTTCTACTTAAGTGTTTTGTTTAACTTATCATCAAACTAATACACATATTCCTAACAATCTCCCCCTATTTATGTCTACTAGAACTGTAGGCATAAATTTGGGTTTAGCTTGATGATAACAAAACACTTGACAAATATATAAACTGTAATAAAGCAGAAATTCAAAAAGTGCTACAAAAGTGTATATGCTGAGATGGTACTGAAGAATTACATTATTTCCAAGGGTATTCCTTCAGCCTGAGCAGATTAGTTTCTTTTCCTTTGATTCCTTGTTTTCTTTCCTAGCCTCCTGTCATTCTCCTCTATTTGAAGTTGAAGTTGTCTGTAGAATTCAGCTTCATCTTCTTCATTGATGTCCAACTTAGATTGCATATCCTTGAGAGTTTCATTACTGGCAATCTTGAGCTGATCTTCAATTCTGAAAAATCTTCTGACTCCTTTGTTGTCTCTAAACTCCATCAACCAATGAGGTGATTTGTAAATTGTAATTCCTCTTTCTTGAATGAGTAAAGTTCTAGGCAAAACATTGGGCTCCCTCCAAGTTTTCCTTATGTTGGCAATCTTGTTGAGAATCTCAGTCTTGGTAGTCCTGGTAAAGCCAGAATCCCTTTGTATAGCTGAGTAGACTCTAATCAAGGTAAAGTAGCCTTCATTCAGAATTCTGTAAAGAGGCCAGGTTCTTTCTCCATCTCCTTTGTATTTGAACACTAGTCTTTCTGGTAGCTGTCTGTAGGCAGCTATTCCCCTTACTTCCTCCAGCTCATCCAGATAAAGTTCAATGTCTGAAAATTCTTTTATGTCACAGATGTGGACATAATCATCTTTAGAGGCTTGAGGTTTAGGTTTAGGCTTCTGTATGAATTTAATTGAGGCTCTAGAGGGTGTTGATTTGATTCTTCTTTTCTGCTTCTTTGATGGTGGAGAAGAGGTTAGGAAGGTGGGCAATTTGATGGTGTCCCAATCAATTGGTTCCTCATTGGGAATGATTGTTTCACCATGAATGTTCATGAAGGGGTCAGGCACAATGGGTTCAGGAATAGAGGGTAGTGGTTTGGATATTGATTGGGTTTCTTCAGTCTTATCTACCATTTTCCTCTTTGCATTGACCTTCTTTATGTTCCCTTTCTGCCATTCTTCTCTTCCCTTACTTCTTTCCTCCATCTCAGTACCAACCATATCCCCCATAGCTTCATCTTCACTTTTGTCTTCAATTTCTTTCTGTTCTTCAGCCTGACTTGACTTTAACTGTTTTTCAAGCTTTGCTTGTGCTCTTTTGTCAGCCGTTAGCTGTTTGGATTCTTCCTTCAACCTTCTGGTTTCTTCCCTCTTGGCTATTGAGAATTTGCGATGTCCTTGCATCACACATATGCTCTTTCCCTCTCTGAAGATAATAGCCATGTTTCTCCTTACAGCCACATCCATGGTCTCTTTGAGATATGAGATACTTCTACCCAAAAGCTTGTCCTCATCAGCCTTTGGAAGAGGAAAATCCACTTCTTTCAGAGGATTCTTTGTAGAGTCCTTATTGGATCTGTTGTTGGGCTTGAGGACCATAGGTTTCAAATCCTTGGAAGAAGTCTCTCCAACCTTATTCCTCCCTACTGGCTTGAGTTCCATAATAATTGATTCCACTTTTGTGCTGTGCTTCACAGATTGTGATTGAGAAGTTGTAGAACCAAATATTTGTTGCATCTTTTCATCAATCTTCTTCTTTTGCTCTTTGACTTGCAATTCAGCTGCTCCTATCTGGATTAGATCAATTCCATCAAGCTTTCCTTTGATTTGAATAATTGGAGAAGTGGTGATGACAGGAACTAGCACTTGAGAAATTTGAACTGTTGTTAATGGCTCTCCTTCCCCTTTCCCTTTATTCTCCCCCTTTTTGTTATCATCAAGGGTAGGAGTCAAGCCTTGTGCATTGGCCAGCTGCATGAGTAGATTTATTTGAGTTTGTTGATTCTGAAGAATTGTGACCATAGAATCTTTCAATGATTTGAACCCTGTTTTCCAATCTGGCCAGTCTCTTGTCAGCATCAGATTCTTTCCTCAGTCTCCCCAACAAATCTTGCATAGTACCATAAGGTATGACTGAATCCAACTTCTCAACATTGTAGGATTTCAGATCAGCAATGTCATGTTTGAGCTCATCCACACTTAGATTTTGTTGGAAATGCTGCAACTGCAAGAGATGCAGAGATTCCAGATGAGCTTGAAGAATTGCCTTGGTACCAGCATCTGTAGTCTCCTGAAGGGCCTGCTGAATTGTCATGACTTGTCTAATCAAAGTGACACTAAACTCTCTTGGTGTTGATGCTTTTGCCCATGCTCATTCAGGAAGATCAGGAACAGAACTTGGGCCTGCTACTCCCCCTAAGTTCATGCTCTCATTCAAAGAATTAGAGTCATCATCATTAGAAATCACTCCAAATTCTTCAGATGGCTCACCAGCTTGAGAAGGCAGCCTGTTAACAGCAGCTTTGTCTCTGAGAAGAGATTCTGAAGTGTGACAATGTGTAATGTCTGTTCTGCCTCCACATTGCCCTGAGCAGCCAATAATTGATAGGCTGAAACAGGATGAGTAAAAGTGTCAGCATCCAAGGAAATGTTATCAATTGCAGCTTTGAAATGTTGCTGAAATTGTCTTTCCTTTTCTGCATCATCCACTTTCATTGACTCACTAGCAATGGCTGGATCCACCCTTATAGATTATGTACCTGACTTTCTCTCTTTTTCTCTATTTTCTTGCATCAGGGGCTCCCCCTGGCTCACACACACCCTCACCCTCACCTTCTAAGGTGGCACTCCCCTCACTCACTTTTGCCATGCTGGAAGAAATAGCATGCATATGGTGACTCTCAGCCTCTCCTTTTGCCTGGGAGCAACCCAGCCTCTCACTCAAAAGATCACTCCCTTCCCTCAAACCTAAAAGTGATTGTACAGTAGCCATGTCCTCTACAGTTGGTATTGTTTCTGTTATGTGTGTAGAGACCATCAACGGATAGGGAGTATCCGTTGAAGTGGAAACTGATGGTATCAACGGATAACTGCTGTTAAGCTTATCCGTTGAAGAACAACCACTTGTCAACGGATGAGAGATATCCGTTGAAGAAGGAAAAGATGTAGATATAGAAAGTGACATAATTGTTGAATCTGTGGGAATTGATTTTAAGTGAGGTAACACAGATTCTTCAACTACATCTGAAAGAATTGGCTGCTGATCCAACAAATCATCTAAAAGATGATGATCATCAGGTTTTGAGTGGGGCTCCTCCCTGAGTTTTAATGAGGGAGAATCAGGAATTGATGTGAATATCATATCCACATACAGAGAGGGTGATGGAGAGTTTGATGATTGGTGTGTTTCTATTATGAGAGAATGGGGCGGTGATTCCACATTTTTTGGAACCACATCAAGCTGAATTTGTGAAGGCTCGGATACAGGTGGATGTATCTGTGCTGTGTGTGTCCCTTGTGTGGAAACTAGGGTCTTGGCCTTCTTCTTCCTTGAAAAGGCTTTAATTGGTGAATGTGTGGCTTTAGTGTCCCTCCCTCTTTTGTTCTGTATCCCTGGTTGGGGACTATTTTCAATAGTTACATGCTTTTGGGAGGATGCAACTAGGGATGTGTTGGACTCCTTTTGAACCACCACAGTCTTTTGAGAGACTGTGGCTTGGCTGGCCTGGGTACCACTCACCTCTCCCACCTTATCCTGGGGGGTTTCTTGATTTTCACCCCTCCCCTCACCACTCACACCATGTTCACTCCCTTCAGGGTTTATGGTAGTTGTTACAACTGTTGTCTTTTGAGAAACAACAGAGGTAGGTTTCTTTGACTTGAGTTTTGAAACTTTGGTTTTGGTGGCTTTGGCAGGAACCTGTTTGGACAAAGACACAGATTTCATGGCCACACTAGAGTGCAAAGAAACAATGGGGTTGGAAATAGTAGGAGTTATAGAAGTGTTTACCTCACTTACCTGTGGTGCATTCATGATTGGCAAGTATACCAATGGCACCTGGCTGTTGAGGTTCATTCTCAAAAGGTCTGCAAGGACCCTTTTCTCTTGTGCCCAGCATTTGAGTTTATTATTCTCATTTGATATAACCAAACCTTCAGCAACATGGTTAGCCAATAACATAAAGAATCTAGCATAGTAGATGTTATGTGGTCTATTAGCTTTGTTACCTAATCTGGATCCTAATTCTAGCATAACACAGTTGCTAAAATTAAAGTACCTATAAGAAACTAGCATATAGAGCATATTAACAAGAGATGAAGTTATGGCATCAAAATTGCTAATCTTCCCAGAGAAAACTTTAATGAAGGCATCTCCAAGAAAACACCATTCTTTCCTAAGGCCTTTCCTTCTAATACTACCTAAACTAGCAGAATCAAAAGCATAGCCTATGGAATCTAGCATAGCAGATACATCTTTATCAGTGTGTGGTGTCATGGCATTATTCTCAGGCAACTTAAAGCAAGACTGTATATCATCACAGTTAATGCAATAATCCTTACCTTTGAGAGAGAAGGCAATAGTCATATCTGTGGAGTTGAACTCTGCAGTTGTCCAAATCTCCTCAATCACCTCACAGTAGATGGTTGGGGCTTCCAGCATTGCATAGCTTAGTTTGTAGTTTTTGATGAAGTCCATCATCTTGTGACAATCAGAATGGGCTTCATTCTTTTCAACCAAGGCTACGAAATTATTCTTTTCATAAACAAATCCTGTTTGAGACATAATTTTGACTACTGGTGCCATTGTTGTGAGTAGAGGTTGCAGAGAAAAACTTGAGAATTTTTGGGAGAGAAGGAGAATAAGAATTGCAAGAAAGCGTAAAGTGAAAATAAGAGTTCAATTGGGCTTTTATACTTTCTTGAATTAAAACGTAAATAAAATGATTAAATGATACTTTTAAGTAAGTTACAGCCGTTCAAGAATAAATAAAACTGTAGAAATTCTGAAAACTACCTTAAATACAAAGACATACAACACTGTATATCTGTATCAACGGTTGAGTAAAAGAATCAACAGTTGTGACTCACTTATAGTAACTGATGTGACACTTCAACGGATAAGGTAAATAGTTATCCGTTGATGATCAACACCATTTTATCCGTTGAAGGATAAAATTACCAGAAATTTATTTGTCTTTCAACGGATAATGAACATCCGTTGATAGAACAATTTTGGCTTTCAACGGATAGGGAATATCCGTTGATAGGATAAGTCTTACTTAAAGCCAACTTTGTTCTTGCAGCAAATTCATTTCAGGCTTCAAGGCAGATTATATAGATGACATAAATTATGAATAATTAAGCATACCTAAATCACTTACTAATCTTGTAAATGTTGATTCATTAAGTGGCTTGGTAAATATGTCTGCAATCTGCTTTTCACTTGGAACAAAATGAAGTTCCACTGTACCTTTCATCACATGTTCCCTAATGAAGTGGTACTTGATATCAATGTGCTTGGTTCTTGAGTGCTGCACTGGATTTTCAGTAATGGCAATGGCACTTGTGTTGTCACAGAATATTGGAATTTTGTCATCAGTCAGACCATAGTCAAATAGTTGATTCCTCATCCATAATATCTGTGCACAGCAACTACCAGCAGCAATGTACTCAGCTACAGCTGTTGATGTAGAAACAGAGTTTTGCTTCTTGCTGAACCATGACACAAGCTTGTTCCCTAGAAATTGACAGGTGCCGGTTGTGCTTTTCCTGTCTATTTTGCAGCCTGCATAATCTGCATCTGAGTAGCCAATTAGATCAAAACCAGACTCTCTAGGGTACCAAATTCCTAGATTTGGAGTCCCTTTGAGATATTTTGAAAACTCTTTTAATAGCCACTAAGTGAGATTCTTTAGGGTCAGCCTAAAATCTAGCACAAAGACATGTAGAAAACATTATATCATGTCTACTAGCAGTTAAATATAAAAGGAAGCCAACCATGCCTCTATAATTTGAAATATCCACAGACTTTTCAGTCTTGTTTAATTCAAGCTTAGTGGCAGTGGCCATGGGAGTTTTTGCAGGTGAACAATCCATTAAGTCAAACTTCTTTAAAAGATCATAAATATATTTAGTTTGAATAATGAAAATTCCACCACTAACTTGTTTAACTTGTAAACCAAGAAAGTAAGTTAGCTCTCCCATCATGCTCATTTCATATTTACTTTGCATTAACTTAGCAAACTTTTTACAAAGCTTATCATCTATAGATCCAAATATAATATCATCTACATAAATTTGAACAAGTATTTTAGAGCCATTAACATTTCTAAAGAAGAGAGTTTTGTCAACAGTACCTCTTGTGAAGTGATTATCTCGAAGGAATTTTGACAAGGTCTCATACCAGGCTCTAGGTGCTTGCTTTAGTCCATAGAGTGCTTTCAACAGATAATACACATAGTCTGGAAAATTTGGATCTTCAAATCCTGGAGGTTGGCTTACATAAACTTCTTCCTCTAATTCCCCATTTAGAAATGCACTCTTGACATCCATTTGATAGACTTTGAAATTGGCATTAGCTGCATAGGCTAGAAAGATTCTGATGGCTTCAAGTCTGGCAACTGGAGCAAATGTTTCATCAAAATCAATTCCCTATTGTTGAGAATAGCCTTTAGCAACCAATCTGGCTTTATTCCTTATGACAATGCCATTTTCATCCATCTTGTTTCTGAATACCCATTTTGTGTCAATAGAACTCTTATTCTTTGGCTTGGGTACCAGCTTCCATACTTTGTTTCTCTCAAATTGGTTTAGCTCTTCTTGCATTGCTAAAATCCAATCTGGATCCAATAGAGCTTCTTCCACTCTCTTAGGTTCCTCCTGTGATAGAAAGCTACTATACAGACATTCATCTTGAGTGGCCCTTCTAGTTTGCACTTTAGATGTAGCATCACCAATGATCAGTTCAAAAGGGTGATTCTTGGTCCATTTCCTTTGAGGTGGTAGATTAGCTCTAGATGAGGTTGCCTCAGTATTGTCATGATGTGAAATAGAATGTTGATTGGTTGAAACTCCCCCTGAGTTGCTGATCATTTGAAAGGAATTGGGAGCTCTATCAACTGATGAAGTGAATTGATTATCCGTTGACAGACTGTGATCAACGGATGCTTCATTATGAACTTCAACGGATGATGCACTTTGTCTTTCAACGGATGCTGCATTGCTTCTTTCAACGGAAGCTGAATTATGACTTTCGACGGATGCAGCATTCTGTGCATTATCCAAAGGCAGATTCTGAATTTTTCTTGAGATGCCTTCTTCATCATTCTCATCTTCACCATCATCACAATATATCTCAATATTGTCAAATTTGAGTCCTTCATGATGTCCTTCATCTGTTAGTCCATCAATCTTTTTATCATCAAACACAACATGTACAGATTCCATGACAATGTTGGTTCTTAGATTGTAGACCCTATATGATTTTCCAGCAGAATAACCAACAAATATTCCTTCATCAGCCTTTGCATCAAACTTCCCTTTCTGATCAGATTGATTCCTTAAGATGTAGCATTTGCAACCAAAGACATGTAGAAAGTTTAAAGTTGGTTTTCTTCTCTTGAATAATTGATAGGGAGTCATGCCTTTTGCTTGATTGATTAGAGAAATGTTCTGAGTGTAACATGCACAGTTAACAGCCTCAGCCCAAAAATAAGTTGGGAGTTTTGACTCTTCAAGCATTATCCTTGCAGCTTCAATTAGTGATATGTTCTTCCTTTCCACCACACCATTTTGTTGTGGAGTCCTTGGAGCTGAGAACTCATGCATGATCCCACTTTCTTCACAGAACAACTTCATGGTTGAATTCTTGAACTCAGTTCTATTGTCACTCCTAATATTCCTTACATTGAAATCAGAATGATTGTTGACTTGCTTGATATGATTGATGATGATTTCACTAGCTTCATCCTTTGATCCAAGAAAATAAACCCATGAAAACTTTGAGAAATCATCTACAATCACTAGGCAATATCTTTTCCTTGAAATTGACAATACATTGACTGGTCCAAAAAGATCCATGTGTAAAAGTTGTAGTGGTTCATCAATTGCAGATTCAAGCTTCTTACTGAATGATACTTTCTTTTGCTTTCCTTTCTGACAAGCATCACACAGTCCATCCCTTGTGAATTCCACTAGAGGCATTCCTCTAACTAAGTCCTTTTTGACTAGATCATTCATTGTCTTGAAATTCAAATGGGACAGCTTCTTGTGCCATAGCCAACTTTCAACTGGACTTGCTTTGCTGAGAAGACAAGTAATGGATTCTGCATCTGTAGAGTTGAAATCAGCTAAGTACACATTCCCTTTTCTAACTCCAGTTAGAACCACTTTATTGTCCTTCTTACTTGTGACAATACAGGCTTCAGAATTGAAGAAAACAGTATTCCCTCTGTCACATAGTTGACTGATGCTCAATAAATTGTGTTTGAGACCATCAACCAATGCAACTTCATCAATGATGACATTTTCTTTTGAAATCAAGCCATATCCCATAGTGAACCCTTTGCTATCATCTCCAAAGGTTATGCTAGGGCCAGCTCTCTCCTTAAACTCTGTGAGCAGGGTAAAATCTCCTGTCATGTGTCTTGAACAACCACTGTCCAAGTACCATAGATTCCTTCTTTGTCCCTGCACACAACAAAATCAATCAAGTTGATTTTGGTACCCAATTTTCCTTGGGTCCAGCCTTGTTAGTCTTTTTCCTAGACTTCATTCCTCCTGCATCTTTTGACTTAGGTAACTTTGGGTCAACCTTGGTCTCAGATGTGGTTGGTTGAAGTGTTGGGTTAGTCACAGAATCATTTAACACATTTGATTGAATTTGATAAGGCATAGGTTGTGCAAACATGTTATTCCACATAGGCATATTGTATGGCATTTGAGGCATACTAAATGCAGTAAAATAAGGATTATTAATATATGGCATGTTTGCAAAATGTGCATGGGGATTCTGTTGAGACATAACAGGCATAGCATGCAGAGGTGACATAGACATGTTAGGCATGGAGGGATTTGAAGGCATGGGAGCATTTTTAACAGATTTGCAATTATTAGATAGGTGATTAACACTTTTACAATGCACACAGCTTTTTCTAGGAGCATACCTATCAGGTGTGTAATTGTTATGTTTATTAATCTCTACCTTCCCATTTCTTTTAGATTTTCTTTTAGTTTCCTTCTTATCCTCAACCAACTTAAGCCTATCTTTCAGCTGATCTAAAGTCATGTGTCCTATATTCACCTTACTGACATCTCTGGATGTGCTAGCTCCTTCTTTGACAAAGTTCTTGAGAGTTGAATCATTCTTTTTATTGAGGTTTTTATTTTTAAAAGAACTTGCCTGTTTTAGTTGATGAGCCTTCAACGGATGCTCCTTTTCTTCCTTCAACGGATAACTTTCATCATCCGTTGATTCCACATCCGTTGACAATCCATCAATTAATTCTAACTCCTTTTTGTTTTTCTTCCAGGCATCCTCACAGAATGATTCAATTCCCTGAACCTTTGCAATCTGAACACTAACATCCCTAGATGTTTTCCAGGACTTGATTACCTCTTGCTCACTTTCTAATTGTTTAGAAAGAATTTCTACTTTCTTAACAGCTTCTGCTAGTTCACTCTCAACAGTCAAGCATTTAAGTTTTATCTTTTAAGCTCAATTACCTGATCCTCTAACACAGCATTCCTATCACTTAAAAACACATTATTCTCCTTGATCCTAGTGTTTTCTTTTGCTAGTGATTTAAGGGAAACACGCAAATGATATAATTCATTGGACATATCATTTATGGCTTCATTGCATTCATGTTTAGAAAGCTGAGAGAGATCAGTAGTAATTACCTGGTTGCTTGATAAACTAGTTTCATTTTCATCAGAATTAGCCATCAGGGCTAGGTTGACATATTCCATATCATCATCTTCATTGACCCCATCTGCTGCCCAATCATCTTGAGTGAGAAAAGCTCTTTCCTTTTGTTTGAGTAAGTCAAAATACTTCTTTTTATAATCAACTTGCTCAAATTTCTTTTTATCAGAAGTTGGCTTTCTACACTCACTTGCAAAGTGTCCACTAATGCCACAGTTGTAACATTTGAACTTTGATTTGTCCACCATGTTTTTTGTTTGGCTTAGTGAACTTTGTATTTTTTCTGAACTTCATCTTTGCAAACCTCCTGGATAGAAAAGCCAGATGTTCATCAACATCATCAGAGTCATCCTGACTGGAATTGTCTTCATCCTCAGCTGCTTGCTCTTTACCCTTGCTTGATTCTGATTTGCTTGTGCCAATTTTGAGACTTGGCATTGTCTTCTCCTCATTCCTGGCTTCCATCTTCTCACTGTCAGCTACAAGAGCAACTGTTCCTCCTTTTCTCTTTCCCTTTTCCAACAGCTCATCCTGCTCCATTTCAAGTTCATAAGTCTTCAGAATTCCATATAATCTTTCAAGTGTGAAGTTCTTATAATCTTGAGAATTTCTTAAAGAGACAGTCATGGGCTTCCATTCCTTTGGCAGAGACCTAAGAAATTTTAAGTTGGAATCCTTGACTTGGTACACTCTACCATACAGCTTCAATCCATTTAACAGTTTCTGAAATCTGTTGAAGGTATCATTTAATGATTCACCTTCTTCAAAGTGAAAATATTCATACTGTTGAATAAGAAGCTGCATCTTGTTCTCTCTGACCTGCTCAGTACCTTCACAGATGATTTGTACAGTATCCCAAACTTCCTTTGCAGTTTGGCTATTGATGATATTGTCAAACATATCTTGATCTAAGCCATTAAACAAAATGTTCATGGCTCTCTTGTCCTTGCGGATTTCTTCCATGTCTTCAATAGTCCATTCTGCTTTTGGCTTGGGAATGGACTGTCCAACAGCAACTGTTGCAGTAGCAGCTGTGGCTACTTTGTGAGGGATGTGAGGACCATTTTCAATACAATTGATGTAGCTTTCATCTTGAGAAAGAAGATGTAAATGCATCTTCACTTTCCAGTGATGATAATTATCTTTTTCCAGGACTGGGATCTTTATACCAATATCCTTCCTACTCATGATGGTAGCAGGAGGATTCTTCTGTGCACTCATGATGTTAGCAAAATAGATCTTTAAACTCTTTGTATGTTAAGAGCTCGCTCTGATACCAATTTTTATTCCCAGTGGACTAACAATGAGATTTACAGAAGGGGGGTTGAATGTAAATCTCAAAACTTTTTCAAGTTTTGAGCAGTTTCTAAGGCTAAGTGTTTAAGTGAACAAATGTGTGTGAATTGCTTGAAGCTGATACAGACAGATATATATTCAAACACAAATATAAAGAACACAAAGAACTTAAAAACTTTTCTGGTGGATTTGTTGTTCCACCAGAGATGTGTTATTTCAGAAAATCTGTGATTCAAAGAATTAAATCACAGTTGCTTCCTAGTACAAACTAGATGATTTTCTCTCTTGATATTTCTAAACAGCTCAGGAAAATTCTTATCTAATTACTAGCTGCTACTTGGTTTATATAACACCAAGTTTACAAGTGAAGACAAAACTGTAAAATACAATTGAAAGGATTCTTCACATGTTTCTTCTTCATTTCTCTATCCAATGCAATCTAGGATAATCTGTAAATCTTTGAATACTTCCTTGTTTGCATCAGAATGGGAATGCTGCATTTTCTTGATTCCTCCTAGAGGCTTCCACATTCCAGTTTGTCTCTGTCAACCCATGTGTCTCTGTCAGCTTATGAATTGTCACTATCAACTGCTAATGAACTAAGCATCCGTTAAAGCTTTCATCCGTTGATGCCTTATCCGTTGAGGCTTTATCCGTTGAAGCTTTATTCGTTGATGCATTACCAGTTGAAGTCTTTATCCGTTGAAGCACTTATCCGTTGATGGATATTATCCGTTGAAGCATTAGAGACATCCGTTGAAGCTTTGTTTTTTATCCGTTGAAGGTCTTCAATATTAGTTGATACTTCTTCACTTATACAAAATTACAAGGCATGAAATATTTACAATTAGCCCTCCTATTTGCATATCCACTAGTAGTCAACATGACTGATACTTTCCTCCAACATCTAAGAATTACAACTTGAATCCAGAGAATGAAATGTGCTACAATACTAAATTTATTGCTAAGTAAAGCTACTCCTTCAACGGATAGCCAAGATGGTCTTATCCGTTGAGGCTACAAACACTAGATTTCTACTTAAGTGTTTTGTTTAACTTATCATCAAACTAATACACATATTCCTAACAATAGGCTACCACATTCCATTTGCATCCACTCGACGCATGTGACTGTGTTGTCACTGTCAACAGATATTGAATTCTTTATCCGTCAGGTTCATGATCATCTGTCGAGTTATTGATCATCCGTCGGGTTGTTGATCATCCGTCAAATTCATTGTTGTTTATCCGTTGGGTAGCAATCAGGCACTTGACTTCATTTCACTTTTACAGAATTACAAGACATCATCTAAGTACAATTAATCAACCTATTCTGCATATCTAACTAAAGTCAACATGAATTAAGTACTACTACGAATTCTAAAAATTGTGTATGCAGAAATGTGCTACAGACTTATTGTTACATAAGCTACTCACTCGATGGATAATAAGTCATCATTCGTCGAGACTATGTTGAGTCATCCGTCGGGACTATAAACCTTATCCGTCGAGTGCTACATTATTTCACTAGTAAAATCTACCAAGATGTTTTGTTCATGAAATCATCAAGTCACAACATATACACAACAATCTCCCCCAATTTATATCTACTGGAATTGTAGCCATAAGTTAAGAGACACTTAATGATAACAAAACACCTTAAAAATACAACTTTTAAAAGACATTAGATAATACTGAAAAGTGCTTTAATTAACAAAATGTACAAAGTTTTGCTCACAGTCATTTTCAAGATGCTCCTCTAGCCTGAGCAGATTTATCTAGTTCCTTGAAGGTCTGGATCTCTTTCCAAGCTTTCTGTTGTTTTCCTCAATCTAATTTTGGAGCTACTTGTGGAATTCCAGTTCATCAGATTCTGAGAGATTTAGCTTTCCTTGCATTTCCAAAAGAGTCTCATTGCTAGAGATGCTCAATTGGTCTTTTAATCTGAAAAATCTTCTCACTCCTTTGTCATCCATGAACTCCATCAGCCAGTAGGGCCTTAGATGCACTCTTCTCCCTGTATAAGGGATGATTAGAGTCTTTGGGAGTGCAATTTTAGCTCTAACACTCCTTAGCCCTTCAATCTTCTTCAGTACCAATCTTCTTGCAGTAATATTGAACCCAAAGTTCTTCTTGAAGGATGAATAAACTTTAATCACTACAACTTGGCTTTCTTGAAGGATCATGTGAAGTGGCCACTGAATCTCCTTTCCTCCTTTGTACTTGAATACTAACCTTTCAAGTAGGTTTCTGTATGCATCAATTCCTCTCACTTCATCTAGTTCATCTAGATAGAGGTTTAGATCAGAAAATTCTTTAATGTCACACAGTACATGTAATCTCCCCTATTGACTTTAGATTGAGCTTGACTACTGATTTGGATTTGAGAAGTGACAACTTCACTTTCTTGACTACTCTTGACTTTGTTCTCTTTGGCTTGTTAAGGATTGGCAAATAGAACTCAGGAATTGGTATGTTCTCCCATTCTACTGGTTCATCCTTAGGCACAATAGGTTCACCATGGATGTTCCTGTAAGGATCCACCACCTTGATATCTTCAAATACCACAGAGGGTTTTGATGCTTGAGTTGTAGTTGGAGTGGATTCCTTGGGAAAATGATTCTCCAATTCCTTATCAACAATGTCCAGTTTCCTTTTAGTTCTTTTAGCCAATTCCTTGATTCTTGGAGATTTCTTCTGTTGTTCAACTTGCTTCTTTGATTCAATAACTTCAGATGGCTGAGAAGGAATTTGTTGTGATGAATCTACAACATATAGCTTGGCCAAGATAACAATTGCTCTTTCTTTTGTTTAGTGTTTTTAGCATCCAGATCAGCTTGCTTCTTTTCCTGCTTCAATCTAGCCTTTTTTCTCTCTTTGCTTGAGCAAATTGTGGATGTCTAGCCACCACATAAATTTCTTTCCCATTCCTGAAAATTTTAGCAATTCTCCTTTTTGAAGCTGAATCAGCTGGATCTTTGTAGAAAGCAATTGATCTTGACAGAAGCTTCTTTTCATCAGGCTTAGGTGTCTCATACACAGTATCCAAAGGGTTCTTCAATGATGATTTTGAGTAGTTCACCCTTTTTCAGAATTATTTCAGCCTTTGGAGATTTGATACAGGATGGTTGTCCCTTTCTAGATAGTTCATGCTCATCTCATTCATAGAAATCTTCCTGACTTAAGAGTGATGGATGGTTGACTTTACTGGCTCCTTGACTAGTTCAAACTTCTTTTGTATTTTCTCATCAATCTTCTCCCAGTTGACTAAACTCAACTTCTCTTTATCAGCTGCTCTTATGTTGGCTGCTACGGCATTGATCAGATCAATACTGTCTGTAACGGGTGGCTTTGAGATAGTAATTGAAGGCATAATTACTTTACTGGTTTGAATCTGAAGTCTCTCCCCCTCACTTGGTCCTTTCTCCCCCTTTTTGTTATCATCAAGTTGGGTAGAGGAGGAGGTTTGAGCAGCCACCAATTTTTGAAGTAAATCTGTCTGTTGGGCTTGATGAAGATGAAAGGCTGTTAAAGATGTTTCCATGGATGACATTCTTGTGTCCAAGGCATCTATCTTGGTGCAAGATCAGAATTTTTCCTTAATTGCCTCTTGATGTCAAGCATTGTAGCTTCTGGAAGTTTATAATCCATCTTGTCTAAAATGGCCTTCTTCATCTCCTCAATATCACCCTTGATGGTGTTTACATCCCTAGCATGTTGGAAGCCTTGGATTGTTGAAGTTGCAGGGCGGCTAGGTGTGCCTGAAGGAGCTTCTTGGTGCTGGCATTAGTAGTGGTTTAAAGGGCAGTATTTGTCTGATTGATTAGCTGGATCAGGGTTGTCTTGAAGTAGTGCTCATCACAGTGCTTTAAAAATGCCCATGATGGCATACTTGATCTTGAACTTGAACCTACTTCTCCCCCTATGTCCATTGCTTCATCTTCACTATCCCCACTTGTAACACCCCCAGATCCGGGGTCGGGGATCCGGGTCGTAACGGTCTTTCTTTCCACAATATCACTTCACTTAATTAATAATAATAACCTTATGCTGTGACCCCACACTAACACACACCACAACCCGTTATAGTCTCAGAGATGAAAATAAGTACAAGTCTTTGAATCCACAATTTAAAAGTTATTACAACCCAAAACGATTACTTGATAAATTTACAGTTAATTGCCATTATCTGCCATAAGTTATAATTATACATAATTGATTCTCAACGCATACGCAATTACTTTATCGTGCTGTATAAGGCAAATATCTACCTCGACGCATACGCAATTACTTTATCGTATT
>NW_027417694.1:0-111913 GCF_009905375.1 Apium graveolens | reverse complement strand
AAGCTAGTCACAGGACAAGTTCTGATACTGGGAAAAGAATAAGTTCTGCTGCTGGTAAAAGGATAAGTTCTGATGAACTTCTAGATCTTAATGAGGAAATGTCAAGACAGTTATTTCTTCAAGAAAATCCAGGAATGGACTTGGAAAGTTTAAAGGAAGAAGAAGCTAGACTTAAATCAGAGAAAGTCACATCTAAATCTGAAGCTTCTGGTAAAAATTCACTTCCAAAACTCAAAGGCATTGTGATCAAAGAAAGGACACATACTGAAGCAACGTTGGCTAGATCACAACCACAGATAGATCCAAGATCCAAGGGTAAAGAAAAGGTTGGTGAACCTATCAAGGTTTATGTACCTCCTGAGGAAGAAGAAATTACTGATGAAAAGGATGATCTTGCTCTGACTTCAAGAAAAGTTCTTAAAACAACCTCTGACATGGCTCAAGTTGTTCAGAGTCAAGAAATTATAAGTTCTGATATTCAGAAGAAGCAAGTAATCTCTGACAGAGCTCAAGTTAACTTGATATCAGAAAATAGATCAAAGACACTCCTACCAGGATTCACTAAAGCAAAACAGACTCAATCTTTGAAGACTACTGCAAGTGGTTTTGAAGCAAGAGTAGTTACTGGAAAGGAAGCTAGACATAAAACTGGATTGGGAACTGCTGATGAAAGAAGAGTACACAACACTACCAATGATCCAACTTCCTTGAGTGAACCAGGTATTGGAGCAACTCCTGAGAGATTGAATCAACTGGAATCTGTACAGATGGTTTACCATACCTACTTGAAAGAATACATCATGTTGTATTTCATGACAGATGGTAGGGTTTATCATATAAGACAAAATGCCATTCTATTAAAGTATTTTGAAGAATTGGAGCATGTACTTTTCTTACTTCAAGTGGATGACAGAATAACAGAGACTGCTGCAAACTACTTAAAAGAACAGATTCAGAGACAGAAAAGGCTTTATTCTGTTAAGTCTGACAGCATATATGTTCCAAAGTACAGAGATCACAATGGTGATATTGTTGATATGAAGCCTAATACTGCACAGATCAGAACATATCTTGGTATTAAGGGACTTGAATTCAATCTGGAGTCTGACAAAGCTTATGTCATAAGACTAGATCAGGAGTTGAGAAAAGCAAAGATCAATGATCTCAGAGCTGCAATCTTTCAAACTGGTGAAGATACTGCAGAGCTTAAAGATGTCAAAAGGAGAATGATTGATGAACTAAGATATGCTGAAAAATGTTTGTAGAAGAACTATCTCAGAACAACTCCTGACATCAGAGAGATCAGAAAATGATGAAGCCAAGTCGAAGATCTACAACTGCTTAAATTCTGATATTTATACAGACTGAAGTTGTTATCAGAAGTTGAAATTGGTAAAAGATTTAAGGACTGTAAGTTGTAGTTATCTAGTCTAATTCTCATGCATTTGTACTTAATGTTTTTGACATCATCAAATATCTGTTAAACTTGTATATTATGTTAATTTACAAGTTGGGGAGATTGTTAGATATATTTGATAATGTCATGGCTAATATATTTTATGTTTAGCTTTCAGATCTTACTTGAACAGGATAAATCAGTACTTAACTGTTGATCAGTACTTATACTGGAAGTCAGGACTTAAGGATATCAGTACTTATGTTATCAGGAGATAATCATCAGAAGATAAATATCAGAACTTAAGTGTTGAAGGACAATCAGATAAGGACAGTAGCTGATTAAAGGAAAGAAGATCAAGATAAACATAAGAAGAGATATGCATGAGGAAGGAATTCTATAAAGAATGGAATACTCGGAAGAAAAGATATCTGATTGATATATTTTAGGAAGCAGAATTATATTCCATATCAATTAGCGATTATCTTGTAACTGTGTAGTATATAAACACAGACATAGGGTTTATACTAAAAGTGTTATCATTATTAGAGAAGATTATTCATTGTAACCCTAGCAGCTCTCGTGATATTTGTTCATCACTGAGAGGTAACAGTTTCATACTGTAACAGAATTTATTGTTTCAATAAAGTTTGTTTTCTGTTACTTAAGTTCTTAAAGTTCGATTTTAGTGTACTATGCACTGTATTCACCCCCTCTATAGTGTGTGTGTGACCTAACAAAGCCTATGTCATCAGACTGGATCAGGATATAAGGAAAGCAAAAATAAATGATCTCAGGGCTGCTATCTTTCAAACAGGTGAAGATACAGTTGAACTTAAAGATGCAAAAAGGAGGATGCATAATAAACTTGAATATGTTGAGAGAACTCTTTTGAAGAACTATCTCAGAACAACTCCTGACATTAAAGAGATCACACACTGAAGCCAAGTCAAGGACTACAACTGTTAAATTCTGAAGTATATACAGGCTAAAGCTGATATAAGACTTTAAGGATGGGAAAAGCTACAAGGACTGTGAGTTGTAGTTACTTAGTCAAATTCTCATATGCATTTGTACTTAATATTTTTGACATCATCAAATATCTATTGAACTTGTATATTATGTTAATTTACAAGTTGGGGGAGATTGTTAGATATATTTTTGATGTCATGTCTAATAATGATTTGTGTTTAGTTTTCAGATCTTAACTAACAGGACAAATCAGGACTTAAGTGGAAATCAGTACTTATACTGAAGTCAGAGCATAATATATCAGAACTTAAGTTATCAAAACTTAAGATATCAGAAGATATTTATCAGAAGATAATATTAGGACTTAGGAAGATATTCATATAAGGAAGGTGGCTGATTGAAAGGAAAGAAGATTAAGACAAACACAAGAAGAGATATGCATGGAGAAGAATTCTATGAAGAATATTGGAGGAAAAGATAACTAATTGATATATTTTAGGATGCAGACTTATATTCAATATCGATTAGAAGATTATCTTGTAACAGTGTGTCTATAAAAACACAGATAGGGTTTACACTATAAGTGTTGTTATTCTCAGTGGACTAACAATGAGATTTACAGAAGGGGGGTTGAATATAAATCTCAAAACTTTTTCAGGTTTTGAGCAGTTTGTAAGGCTAAGTGTTTGAGTGATCAAATGTGTGTGAATTGCTTGGAGCTGATGCAGACAGATATATATTCAAACACAAATGTAATGAACACAAAGAACTTAAAAACTTTTCTGGTGGATTTGTTGTTCCACCCGAGATGTGTTATTTCAGAAAATCTGTGATTCAAAATTAAATCACAGCTGCTTCCTAGTGCAAACTAGATGATTTTCTCTCTTGATATTTCTAAACAGCTCAGGGAAAATTCACATCTAATTACTAGCTACTACTTGGTTTATATATCACCAAGTTTACAAGTGAAGACAAAGATAAAGTACAATAAGAAAATAGTTCTCCACTTGTTTCCATTCCATTTTTATCCAGTGTAATATGGAATTATCTATTGACTTTCCATTTTGAACCAGACTAAAAATGGCTGCTTTTTCTGCTGTTCCTGAAATAGGCTACCACATCTCTGTCAATCCATGTGCCTCTGTCAGCTTTGTTAACTGTCACTATCAACTGCTATGAGACTGAGCATCCGTTGAAGCTTTAATCTGTTGATGGATTTATCCGTTGATGCTCTAGCAGTTGAAGCTTTATCCGTTGAAGCACTTATCCGTTGATGGATATTTATCCGTTGAAGCATTAGAGACATCCGTTGAAACTTTGTTTCTTATCCGTTGAAGGTCTTCAATATTCGTTGACACTTCTTCACTTATACAAAATTATAAGGCATGAAATATTTACAATTAGCCCTCCTATTTGTACATCCATTAGTAGTCAACATGACTGATTATTTCCTAACAACATCTAAGAATTACAGCTTGAAACCAGAGAGTGAAATGTGCTACAATACCAAACTTATTGCTAAGTAAGGCTACTCCTTCAACGGATAGCCAAGATGGTCTTATCCGTTGAGGCTACAAATACTAGATTTCTACTTAAGTGTTTTGCTTAACTTATCATCAAACTAATACACATATTCCTAACAATCTCCCCCTATTTATGTCTACTAGAACTGTAGGCATAAATTTGGGTTTAGCTTGATGGTAACAAAACACTTAACAAATATATAAACTGTAATAAAGCAGAAATTCAAAAGTGCTACAAAAGTGTATATGCTGAGATGAAATTGAAGAAATACATTATTTCCAAGGGTGCTCCTTTAGCCTGAGCAAATTACTTTCTTTTCCTTTGATCCCTGGTTTTCTTTCCTAGCCTCCTGTCATTCTCCTCTATTTGAAGTTGAAGTTGTCTGTAGAATTCAGTTTCATCTTCTTCATTGATATCTAACTTAGACTGCATATCCTTGAGAGTTTCATTACTGGCAATCTTTAGCTGATCTTCAATTCTGAAAAATCTTCTGACTCCTTTGTTGTCTCTGAACTCCATCAACCAATGAGGTGATTTGTGAATTGTAATACCTCTCTCTTGAATGAGTAAAGTTCTAGGCAAGGCATTGGGCTCCCTCGAAGTTTTCCTTATGTTGGCAATCTTGTTGAGAATCTCCGTCCTGGCAGTCCTGGTAAATCCAGAATCCTTTTATATGGCTGAGTAGACTCTAATCAAGGTAGAGTAGCCTTCATTCAGAATTCTGTGAAGAGGCCATGTTCTTTCCCCAGCTCCTTTGTATTTGAACACTAGTCTTTCTGGTAGCTGTCTGTAGGCAGCTATTCCCCTTACATCCTCCAGCTCATCCAGATAGAGTTCAATGTCTGAAAATTCTTTTATATCACAGATGTGAACATAATCATCTTTAGAGGTTTGAGGTTTAGGCTTAGGCTTCTGTGTGAATTTGATTGAGGCTTTAGGGGGTGTTGATTTGATTCTTCTTTTCTGCTTCTTTGATGGTGTAAAAGAGGTTAGGAAGGTGGGCAATTTGATGGTGTCCCAATCAATTGGTTCCTCCTTAGAAATGATTGGTTCACCATGAATGTTTATGAAAGGGTCAGGCACAATGGGTTCAGGAATAGAGGGTAGTGGTTTGGATATTGATTGGTTTTCTTCAGTCTCATCTACCATCTTTCTCTTTGCATTGACCTTCTTTCTATTCCCTTTCTTCCATTCTTCCTTACTTCTTTCCTCCATCTCAGTACCAACCATGTCCCCCATAGCTCTATCTTTACCTTTGTCTTCAATTTCTTTCTGTTCTTTAGCCTGACTTAACTTTAGCTGTTTTTCAAGCTTTGCTTGTGCTCTTTTGTTAGCCTTTAGCTGTTTGGCTTCTTCCTTCAACCTCTTGGTTTCTTCCCTCTTGGCTATTGAGAATTTGGGATGTCCTTGCATCACATAGATGCTCTTTCCCTCTCTAAAGATAACAACCATGTTCCTCCTTACAGCCTCATCCATGTTCTCTTTGAGCTTTATGATACTTCTACCCAAAAGCTTATCTTCATCAGGCTTTGGAAGAGGAAAATCCACTCCTTTCATTTGAGCAAGGCTTAGAGGGTTCTTTGTAGAGTCCTTGTTGAAGCTGTTGTTGGGCTTGAGAACCATAGGTTGCAGATCTTTGGAAGAAGTTTCTCCATCCTTATGCCTCCCTACTGGCTTGAGTTCCATAATAATTGATTCCACTTTTGTGCTATGCTTCACAGATTATGATTGAGAAGTTGTAGAACCAAATATTAGTTGCATCTTTTCATCAATCTTCTTCCTTTGTTCTTTGACTTGCAATTCAGCTGCTGCTATCTGGATTAGATCAATTCCATCTAGCTTTCCTTTGACTTGAATTGGTGGAGAAGTTGTGATGACAGGAACTAGCACTTGAGAAATCTGAACTGTTGTAGATGGCACTCCTTCCCCTTCCCCTTTATAATCCCCCTTTTTGTTATCATCAAGGGTAGGGGTCAAGCCTTGTGCTTTTGCCAGCTGCATGAGTAGATTTGTTTGAGTTTGTTGATTCTGAAGAATGGTGACCATAGAGTCTTCAATGATTTGAACCCTATCTTCCAATCTGGCCAGCCTCTTGTCAGCATCAGATGCTTTCCTCAGTCTCCCCAACAAATCTTGCATAGTACCATAGGGTATAACTGAATCCAATTTCTCAGCATTGTAGGATTTCAGATCAGCAATGTCCTGCTTGAGCTCATCCACACTTAGATTTTGCTGGTAATGCTGCAACTGCAGGAGATGCAGAGATTCCAGATGAGCTTGAAGAATTGCCTTGGTACCAGCATCTTGAGTCTCCTGAAAGGCCTTCTGAATTGTCATGACTTGTCTAACCAAAGTGACACCAAATTCTCCTGATGTTGGTGATTTGGCCAGTGCCCATTCAGGAAGAGCAGGAGCAGAACTTGGGCCTTCTACTCCCCCTAAGTTCATGCTCTCATTCAAAGAATTAGAGTCATCATCATTAGAATTTACTCCAAATTCTTCAGATGGCTCACCAGCTTGAGAAGGCTGCCTGTTGACAGCAGCTTTGTCTCTGAGAAGAGATTCTGAAGTGTGTACAATGTGTAGTGTCTGTTCTGCCTCCACATTGCCCTGAGCAGCCAAAAATTGAAAGGCTGAAACAGGGTGAGTAAAAGTGTTAGCATCCAAGGAAATGTTATCAATGACAGCTTTGTAATGTTGCTGAAATTGTCATTCCTTATCTGCATCATCCACTTTCATTAACTCACTAGCAATGGCTGGATCCACCCTTATAGCTTCTATACCTGCCTTTCTCTCAATTTCTCTCTGTTCTTGCATCAGGGGCTCCCCCTGGCTCACACACACCCTCACACCCTCACCTTTACCTTCTAAGATGGCACTCCTCTCACTTACTTTTGCCATGCTGGAAGAAATAGCATGCATTTGGTGACTCTCAACCTCTCATTTTGCCTGGGAACAACCCAGCCTCTCACTCAAAAAATCACTCCCTTCCCTCAAGCCTAAAAGTGATTGTATAGTTGCCATGTCCTCTACAGTTGGAATTGTTTCTGTTAAGTGTGTAGAGGCCATCAACGGATAGGGAGTATCCGTTGAAGTGGAAACTGATGGTATCAACGGATAACTGCTGTTAAGCTTATCCGTTGAAGAACAACCACTTGTCAACGGATGAGAGATATCCGTTGAAGAAGGAAAAGATGTAGATATAGAAAGTGACATAATTGTTGAATCTGTGTGGATTGATTTTAAGTGTGGTGACACAGATTCTGCAACTACATCTGAAAGAATTGGCTGATGATCCAACAAATCATCTAAAAGATGATGATCACCAGGTTTTGAGTGGGGCTCCTCCCTGAGTTTTAATGAGGGAGAATCAGGAATTGATGTGAATATCATATCCACATCCAGAGAGGGTGTTAGAGTGTTTGATGAATGGTGTGTTTCTATATTGAGAGAATGGGGCTGTGATTCCACATTTGCTGGAATCACATCAAGCTGAATTTGAGAAGGCACAGATACAGGTGGATGTATCTGTGCTGTGTGTGTCCCTTGTGTGGAAACTAGGGTCTTGGCCTTCTTCTTCCTTGAAAAGGCTTTAAATGGTGAATGTGTGGCTTCAGTGTCCCTCCCTCTTTTGTTCTGGGTCCTTGGTTGGGGACTATTTTCAATAGTTACAACCTTTTGGGAGGATGCAACTAGGGATGTGTTGGACTCCTTTTGAACCACCACAGTCTTTTGAGAGACTGTGGCTTGGCTGGTTTGGGTACCACTCACCTCTCCCACCTTATCCTGGGGGCTTTTTGATGTTCACCCCTCCCCTCACCACTCACACCCTGTTCACTCCCTTCAGGGTTTATGGTAGTTGTTACAACTGTTGTGTTTTGAGAAACAACAGAGGTAGGTTTCTTTGACTTGACTTTGGAAACTTTAGATTTGGTGGCTTTGGTAGGAGCCTGTTTGGACAAAGACACAGGTTCCATAGCCACACTAGAAGGCAAAGAAACATTGGGGTTGGAAATAGTAGGAGTTATAGAAACATTTACCTCAATTACCTGTGGTGCATTCATGATTGGCAAGTATACCAATGGCACCTGGCTGTTGAGGTTCATTCTCAAAAGGTCTGCAAGGACCCTTTTCTCTTGTGCCCAGCATTTGAGTTTATTATTCTCATTGGATATAACCAAACCTTCAGCAACATGGTTAGCCAATAACATAAAGAATCTAGCAAAGTAGATGTTATGTGGTCTATTAGCTTTGTTGCCTAATCTGGAACCTAATTCTAGCATAACACAGTTGCTAAAATTAAAGTACCTATCAGAAACTAGCATATAGAGCATATTAACAAGAGATGAAGTGATAGCATCAAAATTGCTAATCTTCCCAGAGAAAACCTTAATAAAGGCATCTCCAAGAAAACTCCATTCTTTCCTAAGGCCTTTCCTTCTAATACTACCTAAACTAGCAGAATCAAAAGCATAGCCTATGGAATCTAGCATTGCAGAGACATCTTTATCAGTATGTGGTGTCATGGCATTATTCTCAGGAAACTTAAAGCAAGATTGTATATCATCACAATTAATGCAATAGTCCTTACCTTTGAGAGAGAAGGCAATAGTCATATCTGTGGAGTTGAACTCTGCAGTTGTCCAAATTTCCTCAATCACTTCACAGTAGATGGTTGGGGCTTCCAGCATTGCATAGCTCAGTTTGCAGTTCTTGATGAAGTCCATCATCTTGTGATAATCAGAATGGGCTTCATTCTTTTCAACCAAGACTATGAAATTATTCTTTTCATAAACAAATCCTATTTGAGACATAATTTTCACTACTGGTGCCATTGTTGTGAGTAGAGGTTGCAGAGAAAAGCTTGAGAATTGAGAGAGAAAGAGAATGATAATTGCAAGAAAGCGTAAAGTGAAAATAAGAATTCAATTGGGCTTTTATACTTTCTTGAATTAAAACATAAATAAAATAATTAAATGATACTTTTAAGTAAGTGACAGCCGTTCAGGAATAAATAAAACTATAGAAATTCTGAAAACTACCGTAAATACAAATACATACAACACTGTATATCTGTATCAACGGTTGAGTAAAAGAATCAATGGATGTGACTCACTGACGTGACACATCAACGGATAAGGTAAATAGTTATCCGTTGATGAACAACACCATTTTATCCGTTGAAGGATAAAATTACCAGAAATGTATTTGTCTTTCAACGGATGACGAATATCCGTTGATAGAACAATTTTGGCTTTCAACGGATAGGGAATATCCGTTGACAGGATAAGTCTTGATTAAAGCCAACTTTGTTCTTGCAGCAAATTCATTTCAGGCTACAAGACAGATTACATAGATGACATAGATTATGAATAGTTAAGCATACCTAACTCACTTACTAATCTTGTGAATGTTGATTCATCAAGTGGCTTGGTAAATATGTCTGCAATCTGCTTTTCACTTGGAACAAAATGAAGTTCCACTATACCTTTCATCACATGTTCCCTAATGAAGTGGTACTTGATATCAATGTGCTTGGTTCTTGAGTGCTGCACTGGATTTTCAGTAATGGCAATGGCACTTGTGTTGTCACAAAATATTGGAATTTTGTCAACAGTTATACCATAGTCAAATAACTGGTTCCTCATCCATAGTATTTGTGCACAGCAACTACCAGCTATAATGTACTCAGCTTCAGCTATTGATGTGGAAACATAATTCTGCTTCTTGCTGAACCATGATACAAGCTTGTTCCCTAGAAATTGACAGGTGCCTGTTGTGCTTTTCCTGTCTATTTTGCAACCTGCATAATCTGCATCTGAGTAGCCAATTAGATCAAAACCAGACTCTCTAGGGTACCAAATTCCTAGATTTGGAGTCCCCTTGCGATATCTGAAAATTCTTTTAATAGCCACTAAGTGAGATTCTTTAGGGTCAGCTTGAAATCTAGCACAGAGACAAGTAGAAAACATAATATCAGGTCTACTAGCAGTTAAATATAAAAGTGAGCCAACCATGCCTCTATAACTTGTAATATCCACAGACTTTTCAGCCTTGTTTAATTCAAGCTTAGTGGCAGTGGCCATGGGAGTTTTTGCAGGTGAACAATCCATTAAGTCAAACTTCTTTAAAAGATCATAAATATATTTAGTTTGACTAATGAAAATTCCACCACTAACTTGTTTAACTTGTAAACCAAGAAAGTAAGTTAGCTCTCCCATCATGCTCATTTCATATTTACTTTGCATTAATTTAGCAAACTTTTTACAAAGTTTATCATCTGTAGATCCAAATATAATATCATCTATATAAATTTGTACAAGTATCTTAGAGCCATTAACATTCCTGAAGAAGAGAGTTTTATCAACAGTACCTCTTGTGAAGTGATTATCTAGAAGGAACTTTGATAAAGTCTCATACCAGGCTGTAGGTGCTTGCTTTAGTCCATAGAGTGCTTTCAACAAATAATACACATGGTCTGGAAAATTTGGATCTTCAAAACCTGGAGGTTGGCTTACATAAACTTCTTCTTCCAATTCTCCATTTAGAAATGCACTCTTGACATCCATCTGATAGACTTTGAAATTAGCATTAGCTGCATAGGCTAGAAAGATTCTGATGGCTTCAAGTCTGGCAACTGGAGCAAATGTTTCATCAAAATCTATTCCCTCTTGTTGAGAGTAGCCTTTAGCAACCAATCTGGCTTTATTCCTTATGACAATGCCATTTTCATCCATCTTGTTTCTTAATACCCATTTTGTGTCAATAGAACTCTTGTTCTTTGGCTTGGGTACCAGCTTCCATACTTTGTTCCTCTCAAATTGGTTTAGCTCCTCTTGCATTGCTAAAATCCAATCTGGATCCAAAAGAGCTTCTTCCACTCGCTTAGGTTCCTCCTGTGATAGAAAGCTACTATACAGACATTCATCTTGAGTAGCCCTTCTAGTTTGTACTTTTGATGTAGAATCACCAATGATCAGTTCAAAAGGGTGATTCTTGGTCCATTTCCTTTGAGGTGGTAGATTAGCCCTTGATGAGGTTGCCTCAGTATTGTCATGATGTGAGATATAATGTTGATTTGTTGAAACTCCCCCTGAGTTGCTGATCCTTTGAAAGGAATTGGGAGTTCTATCAACTGATGAGGTGAATTGATTATCCGTTGACAGACTGTGATCAACCGATGCTTCGTTATGAACTTCAACGGATGATGCACTTTGTCTGTCAACGGATGCTGCATTGCTTCTTTCAACGGAAGCTGAATTATGACTTTCAACGGATGCAGCATTCTGTGCATTATCCAAAGGCAGACTCTGGTTTCTTCTTGAGATGCCTTCTTCATCATTCTCATCTTCACTATCATCACAATATATCTCAATATTGTCAAATTTGAGTCCTTCATGATGTCCCTCATCTGTTAGTCCATCAATCTTTTTATCATCAAACACAACATGTACAGATTCCATGACAATGTTGGTTCTTAGATTGCAGACCCTATATGATTTTCCAGCAGAATAACCAACAAATATTCCTTCATCAGCCTTTGCATCAAACTTTCCTTTGTGATCAGATTGATTCCTTAAGATGTAACATTTGCAACCAAAGACATGTAGAAAGTTTAAAGTTGGTTTTCTTCTCTTGAATAATTGATAGGGAGTCATGCATTTTGCTTGATTGATTAGAGAAATATTCTGAGTGTAACATGCACAGTTAACAGCCTCAGCCCAAAAATAAGTTGGGAGTTTTGACTCCTCAAGCATTGTCCTTGCAGCTTCAATTAGAGATCTGTTCTTCCTTTCTACCACACCATTTTGTTGTGGAGTTCTTGGAGCTGAGAACTCATGTATGATCCCATTTTCTTCACAGAACATCTTCATGGTTGAATTCTTGAACTCAGTTCTATTGTCACTCCTAATATTCCTTACTTTGAAATCAGGATGATTGTTGACTTGCTTGATATGATTGATGATGATTTCACTAGCTTCATCCTTTGATCCAAGAAAATAAACCCATGAAAACTTTGAGAAATCATCTACAATCACTAGGCAGTATCTTTTCCTTGAAATTAACAATACATTGACTGGTCCAAAAAGATCCATGTGTAGAAGTTGCAGTGGTTCATCAATTGCAGATTCAAGCTTCTTACTGAATGATACTTTCCTTTGCTTTCCTTTCTGACAAGCATCACACAGTCCATCCCTTGTGAATTCCACTAGAGGCATTCCTCTAACTAAGTCCTTTTTGACTAGATCATTCATTGTCTTGAAATTCAAATGGGACAGCTTCTTGTGCCATAGCCAACTTTCAACTGGACTTGCTTTGCTGAGAAGACAAGTAATGGATTCTGCATCTGTAGAGTTGAAATCAGCTAAGTACACATTCCATTTTCTAACTCCAGTTAGAACCACTTTATTGTCCTTTTTACTTGTGATAATACAGGCTTCAGAATTGAAGGAAACAATATTCCCTCTGTCACATAGTTGACTGATGCTCAATAAATTGTGTTTGAGACCATCAACCAATGCAACTTTATCAATGATGACATTTTCTCTTAAAATCAAGCCATATCCCATAGTGAATCCTTTGCTGTCATCTCCAAAGGTTATGCTAGGGCCAGCTCTCTCCTTAAACTCTGTGAGCAGGGTGAAATCTCCTGTCATGTGTCTTGAACAACCACTGTCCAAGTACCATAGATTCTTTCTTTGTCCCTGCACACAACAAAATCAATCAAGTTGATTTTGGTACCCAAGTTTCCTTGGGTCCACCCTTGTTAGTCTTTTTCCTAGACTTCATTCCTCCTGCATCTTTTGACTTAGGTAACTTTGGGTCAACCTTGGTCTCAGATGTGGTTGGTTGAAGTGTAGGGTTAGTCACAGAATCATTTAACACATTTGATTGAATTTGATAAGGCATATGTTGTGCAAGCATGTTATTCCACATAGGCATACTGTATGGCATTTGAGGCATACTAAATGCAGTAAAATAAGGATTGTTAATGTATGGCATGTTTGCAAAATGTGCATGGGGATTCTAGTGAGACATAACAGGTATAGCATGCAGAGATGACATAGACATGTTAGGTATGGAGGGATTTGAAGGCATGGGAGTATTTTTAACAGATTTGCAATTATCAGATAGGTGATTAACACTTTTACAATGCACACAGCTTTTTCTAGGAGCATACCTATCATGTGTGTAATTGTTGTGTTTATTAATCCCTACCTTCCCATTTCTTTTAGATTTTCTTTTAGTTTCCTTCTTATCCTCAACCAACTTAAGTCGATCTTTTAGCTGATCTAAAGTCATATGTCCTATATTCACCTTACTAACATCTCTGGATGTGCTAGCTCCTTCTTTGACAAAGTTTTTGAGAGTTGAATCATTCTTTTTATTTAGATTTTTATTTTTAAAAGAACTTGCCTGTTTTAATTGATGAGCCTTCAACGGATGCTCCTTTTCTTCCTTCAACGGATAACTTTCATCATCCGTTGATTCCACATCCGTTGACAATCCATCAATTAATTCTAACTTCTTTTTGTTTTTCTTCCAGGCATCCTCACAGAATGATTCAATTCCCTGGACCTTTGCAATCTGAACACTGACATCCCTAGATGTTTTTCGGGCCTTGATTACCTCTTGCTCACTTTCTAACTGTTTAGAAAGAATTTCCACTTTCTTAACAGCTTCTGCTAGTTCACTCTCAACAGTCGGGCATTTAAGTTTTATCTTTTCAAGCTCAATTACCTGATCCTCTAACACAACATTTCTATCACTTAAAAACACATTATTCTCCTTGATCCTAGTGTTTTCCTTTGCTAGAGATTTAAGGGAAACACGCAAATGATATAATTCATTGGTCATATCATTTATGGCTTCATTGTATTCATGTTTAGAGAGCTGAGAGAGATCAGTAGTAATTACCTGGTTGCTTGATGAACTAGTTTCATTTTCATCAGAATTAGCCATCAGGGCTAGGTTGACATATTCCACATCATCATCTTCGTTTGCCCCATCTGCTGCCCAATCATCTTGAGTGAGAAATGCTCTTTCCTTTTGTTTAAGCAAATCAAAATACTTCTTTTTGTAATCAACTTGCTCAAATTTCTTTTTCTCAGAATTTGGCTTCCTACACTCACTTGCAAAGTGTCCACTAATGCCACAGTTGTAACATTTGAACTTTGATTTGTCCACCATGTTTTTGTTTGGCTTAGTGAACTTTGTGTTTTTCCTAAACTTCATCTTTCCAAACCTCCTGGACAGAAGGCCAAATGTTCTTCAATATCATCATATTCATCCTGACTGGAATTGTCTTCATCCTCAGCAACTTGCTCTTTACCCTTGCTTGATTCTGATTTGCTTGTGCCAACTTTGAGACTTGGCATTGTCTTCTCCTCATTCCTGGCTTCCATCTTCTCACAGTCAGCTACAAGAGCAACTGTTCCTCCTTTTCTCTTTCCCTTTTCCAACAGCTCATCCTGCTCCATTTCAAGTTCATAAGTCTTTAAAATTCCATATAATCTTTCAAGTGTGAAGTTTTTATAATCTTGAGAGTTTCTCAAAGAGACAGTCATGGGCTTCCATTCCTTTGGCAGAGACCTAAGAAATTTTAAGTTGGAATCCTTGACTTGGTATACTCTACCATACAGCTTCAATCCATTCAACAGTTTCTGAAACCTGTTGAAGGTATCATTTAATGATTCACCTTCTTCAAAGTGAAAATATTCATACTGTTGAATAAGAAGCTGCATTTTGTTCTCTCTGACCTGCTCAATACCTTCACAGATGATTTGTACAGTGTCCCAAACTTCCTTTGCAGTTTGGCAATTGATGACATTGTCAAACATATCTTGATCTAAGCCATTAAACAAAATGTTCATGGCTCTCTTATCCTTGCGTATTTCTTCCATGTCTTCAATAGTCCATTCTGCTCTTGGCTTGGGAATAGACTGTCCAACAGCAACTGTTGCAGTAGCAGCTGTGGCTACCTTGTGAGGGATGTGAGTACCATTTTCAATACAGTTGATGTAGCTTTCATCTTGAGAAAGAAGATGTAAATGCATCTTCACTTTCCAGTGATGATAATTATCCTTTTCCAGGACTGGAATCTTTATACCAATATCCTTCCTATTCATGATGGTAACAGGAGAGTTCTTCTGTGCACTCATGATGTTAGCAGAATAGATCTTTAAACTATTTATATGTTAAGAGCTTGCTTTGATACCAATTGTTATTCCCAGTGGACTAACAATGAGATTTACAGAAGGGGGGTTGAATGTAAATCTCAAAACTTTTTCAGGTTTTGAGCAGTTTGTAAGGCTAAGTGTTTGAGTGATCAAATGTGTGTGAATTGCTTGGAGCTGATGCAGACAGATATATATATTCAAACACAAATATAATGAACACAAAGAACTTAAAAACTTTTCTGGTGGATTTGTTGTTCCACCAGAGATGTGTTATTTCAGAAAATCTGTGATTCAAAATTAAATCACAGCTGCTTCCTAGTGCGAACTAGATGATTTTCTCTCTTGATATTTCTAAACAGCTCAGGGAAAATTCACATCTAATTACTAGCTACTACTTGGTTTATATATCACCAAGTTTACAAGTGAAGACAAAAGTAAAGTACAATAAGAAAATAGTTCTCCACTTGTTTCTATTCAATTTTTATCCAGTGTAATATGGAATTATCTATTGACTTTCCATTTTGAACCAGACTAAAAACGACTGCTTTTTCTGCTGTTCCTGAAATAGGCTACCACATCTCTGTCAATCCATGTGCCTCTGTCAGCTTTGTTAACTGTCACTATCAACTGCTATGAGACTGAGCATCCATTGAAGCTTTCATCTATTGATGGCTTTATCTGTTGATGCTCTAGCAGTTGAAGCTTTATCCGTTGAAGCACTTATCCGTTGATGGATATTTATCCGTTGAAGCATTAGAGACATCCGTTGAAGCTTTGTTTCTTATCCGTTGAAGGTCTTCAATATCCGTTGACACTTCTTCACTTATACAAAATTACAAGGCGTGAAATATTTACAATTAGCCCTCCTATTTGTACATCCATTAGTAGTCAACATGACTGATTATTTCCTAACAACATCTAAGAATTACAGCTTGAAACCAGAGAGTGAAATGTGCTACAATACCAAACTTATTGCTAAGTAAGGCTACTCCTTCAACGGATAGCCAAGATGGTCTTATCCGTTGAGGCTACAAACACTAGATTTCTACTTAAGTGTTTTGCTTAACTTATCATCAAACTAATACACATATTCCTAACAAGTGTTATCTTAATTGAGAATTGTTAGTCCCTTAACAATGTAGCAAGAATTACAGAAGGGGGTTGAATGGAATCTTGAAACTTTTTCTTGAAATAAAATGTTCAAACTCGAATATAAATATAAGTGTATTGATTAGCACAATGCGGAATAAAAACTTAAGTGAATCAAAACATAAGTAATTAAAAACAAAAGTCTTTAAAAAACTTTCTGGTGGATTTAAACAATTCCACCAGAGATATATATATATATATATATATATTATATCAAGAGAACTCTGTGTGCAAGAATGCTCACAGCTGCTTATAAATATGAACTATTGAGAATACAGAGAAATGCTAATAATTTTGCTTACAAATGTTTCTCACTTTTTGTATCTCAGATCTATGTTTCTATTTGCTACTTCTTGGTTTATATATTACCAAGATTACAAAGTCAAAAGACAGAATCATTATAAAAACTATCGGGTCTAATGCTTTGCTAGTTTGTTCTCTATTACCCAGTTAATAGACTTCCTCATTCCATTTGCATACACTTCGACGCATGTGACCAGTTGTCACTGTCAACTGATATTTGAATTCTTTATCCGTTGAATACATGATCATCCATCGACTTTATGATCATCCATTGATGGCTTCATTGATCATCCGTCGACTAATATATTGAACATCCGTTGATAGCCATTTGATCATCCGTCGATGGCTTTGTTAATCATCCGTCGGTAGCTATTTTGGCACTTGACTTCAATTCATTTATGCAGAATTACAAGACATCATCTATGTACAATTAATCAACCTATTCTGTATATCTAGTTAAAGTCAACATGACTTATATGCTACTACAGAATCTATACAAAGGTGTATGCAGAAATGTGCTACAAACTCATTATTACATTGTTACGACCGGCATTTTATGTAATATTATTTGTGAATAATATTAAGTTAAATAAAAATATATTCAATGCTTGTACGTTTGTGTGAGTGAAAATTTCTGCATTATAAATTTTCTTTGGGTAGTATATGATTTTTCAAAGCAAGAATTTATTTAATTTCTTTATTTTTGATTTATAAGGAATATTCTAAGCCTTGGAGAAATTTTCTTTTAAAAGATATTTTGTTCACAAATTTTGAAAGTGATTTTATAAAATCTCTAAAAATCCAAGTTATTTTATGGTGTAAATTTTATAATTTTTGAACTTGTGTTTTCTTTTATAAAAATAAATCTTTATAAATATAATTAGCAAATTACATAGTTATCCTTGCATGCAAATTCCTTCCATACATTCCAAAAGGGCTAAAGAGTCAATAACCACCCCACTAACTCTTATTTCCTAGCCAAATACCTTCTTTACCCTTGCATGCAAATTCAACCAAGTTCAAGTGGAAGGCTAATCATGTCAATTCCTAATTCCACTCACTTTTGCCAATACAAAAACCATAAGACAAGCAAGTCATGATCATTTTTACTCATCACCCACACCACACTCACTCTTCTCTCCCTCCTCCTCCCTCACTCTCGGCTCTCTCTCTCTCACTCTCGGCCTTTAGCCGAGAACCACCCCTCCCCATTTTTCTTCATTTCTCCACCAAGCTTCTACTCTTTATACAAGTAAATGTTATCTCCCATACCATGATCATTCATATTTCAAAGAGTTTTGAGTAGAAAGTTTAAGTTTAAGGGTTGCATGTAAAGGTTTTAGTGAAACTCAAAATACAATCTTGATTCTTATGGATTTAAGGTTGTTTTTGAGAGGACTACAATGAATGGATAAGTGCCAAGTCTTGAGAAGGAAACTCTTGATGATTTAATGGCCATTTCCATCCATTTCATTCGGCCATGACCATATGGGAGCCGAATGAATGGTCCTTGAAATCATTCTTGTTGTTTTGTTCAATTTTTGCATGTTTATGTGATAATGATTTGAATTTTGTGGTGAAAATGTGATAAAACTCCTTGCATGCTAAGTGATCATCTAGGTGTACCTTATGCTAGGCTTGCATGTCAATTTTAAGATGGAATATATGTAGAAAATATGTTGTTTGGTTTGAAAAACCCGAAGGCATGCATGCATGTGGAATTCTCTTAGTTTGTTGTAATATTTTGATCATTTGGAAAAGATTTTGTTAGTGAGCTTTAATTTCAGTAGGAATAATGTGATAATATTGATTTATGCTTCTTGTTGCATGGTAATAATTTGTGGTTATCTTTTATAAAAATATATATCTTGTTGTTTCAAAGGCATGAAGATTTGCGATTTGTTAAGAGTAGTCTCTTTGTTTTGCCATAGTTGCACCTTAGGCAAGGATGATCTCACTAAGGTTATTTTGAGAAAAAGGGAGTTAAGTTCAGTAGAATACCAAGTATAGGTCTTGGTTTAAGTATTTAGTTGTTGATAATTGGGTTTGTCAAGTCAAAATCTTGGAAAATGAGAAGTTATAGTTTCTGCAGAAAAATCAGTTTAGTACCCTGAGGTTTAGAGTGAGTTTTGACCATGTCATTGATGTGCACTTTGAGGCCCAAGCCACCAGAAGTTAGTATGGAGAGTATATAATAGGTTTTAGGAGTTGGTTGGAGGTTTGCATGTCATTTGGTTAGGTGCACAAGTAGAATAACAAAATCTGTCCAGCAGGGGACAGTTTTGTTGCAACTTAGAAATAGGGAGATTTGGCCATGTCATGGGTAGGCCCTCATTAGGCCCAATTGGGCCTTAGTTAGAGGGTATGTCAGAGAAGTTTTTCCAACCATAGTTCATAGGATATGAGCTAGAACCATGTGTCACAAGTTAATTCAAGTCAGGGCATTTTCTGCCCAGAAAAACAGGGGAACCTTGGACTTTTAGCTTAGGCCCAAGAAGGCCCAAGCCAGGCCTTTGAGCCACATCAAGCTTATGAGATGCCCTTAGGTCAGGAGAGTCTTGTGTAAAAATTTTGAAGAAAAACTTGTAGTTTAAGAGTGTCTAATGCACTCAAGAAACCTTAGTTACCATTCTGAAATTTGCACCAGTAAGCACTTTCATTTATCACATAGTTTTAGGACACTTAGAAGTGAGTATTAGGTCGACCACCATAGTTGTAAGATAGTATAAGGTCAGTAGAGCAAAAGGCACAAGTGAGGGTCAATAGGTTTTGGATAATTTAGGAAAGGCACATTGAGTTAGGAAGCCCAAATTCGAAGACTTCGTTTAGTTAGCGACCAAGTAATTTAAGTGGTGAGTCGAGATCATCCGAGCCTAGTGTGGCGTTATGGTGTATGTGATGTTATTTGGTATTAATATACGATATGTGATTATGTGGCTACGTGTGTACATTTAAAAATATAAATGTTGGATATGAATTAAGTATGTATAGGCCTAAGTGCCATCCATGTTTAATTTCGGGTTGTAAATAGGTTAAGATGGAAAGAATATATTATAATGAGGATTATTATTATTTATGTAGGATCTCGAGACGAGGGAAAACTTGCCTTAAAAGTCGAGTGAAGCTCCAGTTGTTGCTCCTACCAGTCAGACCAGACCAGTCTATCTTAAGGCAAGTGATTCAACTTGACCTTCGTATCTGTTGTAAACAGTTCATATATATATCGATGCAATTATCCTGAGTCATTTTGATGTATTTAAATTAAGCGTATCTTTTGTTTATCTTTGAGTTACATAGAGATGCCATGAACCCTCGAGTACATATTGCAAGTAGTTCAAAAGTCTTTCATGATAGTTTAATGCCATGATAAATTAGAGATGCGTTATAATATCTTATTGATCCTTTTGTTTATCATGCTATTGATCTCTGAGAAATCTTGATGTTGCACCCTGATGCTTTGATTCAACTCTTGAAATAACCTCGATAGAAACTTTATCTTGATACCTAAAAGCCAATCATTTCTTAAATACATTCAAGATTGTTTGATAACCCTATCCTTACCCTAAAGCCTGATACCCTATTATATACTGAGCTGATGATCGCTTTCTTTATATTTTAACACCTTTATCCTATTGGAACCAGTGATGCCTATCTTTTGATGTTCTAATACCTATATCTTGTCTACAACCGTTGCTTTAAGCCTAGTTTGGCATTACTCTTTCATCTTATCCAATAGCCTGGCTTAATTTCCTTGTCTAAGTTCTTGTTTATGGAAACCTCTCAATTACCCTAATATAGTAAATTCTAGTAGATCATGGCCCTGAGATTTAGTGTCATATTTCCAGTGTTTCAAGTTGATCTATAATCCCTTGATAAAAATAATTACAGTCGAAAGAGATTTTGTCATAAATCGGCATCAGTTTTTAAAATGATTAAAACGTGGATTTTTCAGTCCCAAAGGGGGACAAATGTTTTCTTGAATGGTGGATCTGGACTGAGACGCGAGTCCTTTCCACACTTATATTAGGCTTAAAAGTTGCCTAGGGATTCCCAATAATGTTTTAGAACCCAGCGAGGTTCGGGATTACTTCGCGGCTGATCACCGGCTGTAATCCGTAGCGTCATAAAATGATTTTGATTAAGAATGGTTTTAAAATTTGTTTTGATGCAAGCAAAATGATGCCAACTCACATAAGTTTTATCTCTCGATTATCATTGATTATGCCATTCCATTGTCATTCCTAAAGGTATATCTCGATTTATGCTTTGCGTTGTATTGTTAGCACTTGTTGAGCTTTTGGCTCACTTCTTGCTTTAACCCTGATATTACAGCTAGCAGCCATGGTTAGATTCAAGCAGACTGCCCGTAAGACCTGTGATGCGGATGCTTATGTTCGAGCCCAGGTAGAATAAGTAATAATAGTTGTGTGAGGACTCGGTATTTGTAATCAGATGTAATAGTTGGTAGTGTTGGGCTGTTCCAAACCCTAAACTGTAAGATCTTGGATTTTGGTTGTGTAGTACTCATTAAAATGATGTAATAACCATATTTATTTTGCTATTTAAGTTGGGGGTGTGACAGGTTTTGGTATCAGAGCTACGGTTTAGAGTCCCTGAACAGCCCAAATAGGTTATAGGACTTGTGAGTAGGTTATAGATACTATGCGAGAGAGTAGGTAAAGTAAATTATTATTAATACTCCTCTTATTGGTTGTCAGCAAAGGGCGCATTCCTCGTCATCCTCTGGGTCGGACGACACTATTGCTTTCTCCGTATATGCTGAGTTGAGGCGCGAGTTCGACATGCTTCAGGGCAAGTACGACCGACTGATAGACCGACTGAAGAACGTGTATCCGGACAGCCGAAACTACGAAGGGAAGCCCAAGGAGCAGATGATTGCGAGACTTGAGACCTTGGTTCGGTACGTTAACACTAAGCTTGAGGAGATGCCAGCACACCGGGACCGTACCAGCCAGTATGTCATTCAGATGGTGGCGGATGAGCTCCAGAGCATTGTGAAGACACTTCGAGAGGAAAAGTCTACCAAGCCCCGTTCAGATGGAGTGGAGCCTTAGTTCTTTCCATTTACCTTTCATGTTGTTGTACTATCAGACTCTATGGAATCCCCAGTTGTTTCCGTCTTTCCTTTAAATAAGCCTGTTATTTCTAGAATCAGACTATGTCCCAATCCTATGTACTGTGACCTTTAAAATTTCAATAATTATGTGCTATTTGTTCCATTTGCTCTCAACTGTTATTTTATGTTTTTATCATCATATCTGCTTAATTTGGAAACGTGACCCCATATGTAAACAAGAATGCCATGCGATACCCTCGAATCATTTTATCAATTATAATTGTTATAACACAACTCTTATTTCAGGATCATGCCTCCCAAAAAGAAGAACCCAACAACCACCTTCACCACAGACCCAAACATTCTTCAACTACTGGAAACCTTGCAACAGCAAACCAATGCTATAGCTCAACAACAACTAACTCTTCAACAACGAATTGAAAACCAAGATAACCGTGAGCCATATCAACCACCTGAACCACCAGTACCACCAAGACAAATTGTCACTTTCAAGGTTTTTCAGAGTGTGAATCCACCTGTATTTCATGATACCACTGATCCAGTGATAGCAAACACATGGATCAAGGAGATAGAAAGGGCTTTTGAGTTGGTACAGTTAGGGGACGATCAGAAGACGCTGTATGCCACTTACTTCTTGAAGGGAGAAGTCATTTATTGGTGGGAATCAGTAAAAGCTATGGAAGTCACTCAGCAGATTTCTTGGGAGAGATTTAAGAAGTTATTTCTGGACAAGTATTACCCTAAGTACATGCAGAATCAGATGGAGCTAAAATTTCTTGAGTTAAAGCAAGGGAACATGACTGTACTGGAATATGAGAAGAAGTTCACTGAGTTGTCAAGGTTTGTGACAAAATATACCAGCACTGAGGAAGAAAAAGCAAAGAAATTTCAGCAAGGATTGGAGCCTTGGATCAGAGATAGGGTGGCTATGTTTGAACTTGAGACTTATGCGGGAGTAGTACAGAAAGCTGCTCTGATTGAGAATAATGGGATGCAGTCAAGGAAAGAGAGGGATAACAAGAAGAGGAAGGTTCCATTTTATGGAGAAAAGTCTGAAGCTGGAAATTCGCAAGATCGGAATGTAAAGAGGATTGGTTTCCAGAAGGGCGGAAATTTTCAAAGGAAGGGAAATTTGGGCAAAAGACAAGAATCAAAAGGGAACAATCAGGCAAGCCAAGGGCAAGTTGGAGAAAACAGATTCCAGAGGCCAGAATGCAAGCACTGTGGAAGAAGGCACCCCGGAGTATGCAATAAGCTGAGTATGACCTGTTATAGGTGCAATCAGAAGGGACATTTGGCAAATGAGTGCAAGATGCCGAGGCCAGGAGTTACGTGCTACAAGTGTGGGAAGGCTGGACACATGGCTAGGGAGTGTAAGGCAACAGGACCAGTCAGAGCTCTGATGAACGTGGCAAGTACCAGTGCAAGCGTGCCAGCTGAGGTATTGGCATTACCTCCACCACCCGCACCAACCCCGCAAGCAACAGCAAGGACATTTGACCTAAAGATGAAAGATGCTGTTCAGAATTCTGAGGTGATAGCAGGTACACTTTTACTCAATAATGTCAAAGCCAAAGTATTGATTGATTCGGGAGCCACAAGATCTTTCATATCAGAATCTTTTGTTGATAAGATCCAATATGATAAAACGGTTATGAGTGAGGTAGTAAATGTGGTAATTGCGAACCAAGAGAAGATTCCTGTGAATCAATTTTGTCCAAAATGTGAGATTGATATTTCGGGATATAAGTTCTCGGCCGACTTGATACTCTTCAAGCTGGGAGAGTTTGATATAATCTTAGGAATGGATTGGTTAGGAGAGAATAGCGCGCAGATAAATTGTAAGACCAAGAGAGTGAATTTAAAGACGAAGAGTGGAGAGAAGGTAGTATTTAAGGGACAGAGGCAAGAGCGACTATTTCTTACAATTATTCAGGCTAAGAAGTTACTTAGAAAAGGTTGTGAGTCGTTCCTAGCATATGTAGTGGATCCAGAGAGAGGCAGCCCCAGCATGGAAGATATTCCTGTAGTTAATGAGTTTCCCGATGTGTTTCCCGACGAACTACCAGGCTTACCACCAGATCGACAAATTGAGTTCGAGATCAACCTTGCTCCAGGCACGGAACCAGTTTCAAAGGCTCCGTATAGGATGGCACCAGCAGAAATGAAAGAGTTGGCGAGCCAGCTACAAGAATTATTGGATAAGGGAGTGATACGACCAAGTACGTCGCCATGGGGAGCACCTGTTCTCTTTGTGAAGAAGAAAGATGGGAGTATGCGTCTATGCATAGATTACCGGGAGTTGAATAAAGTAACGATCAAGAACCGCTACCCGCTACCAAGGATAGATGACCTTTTTGATCAGTTAAAGGGAGCAAAATGTTTTTCGAAGATTGACTTGAGATCGGGATACCATCAATTAAAGATCAAGGAAGGAGATATTCCCAAGACCGCATTTAGGACCAGATATGGGCATTATGAATTCCTAGTAATGCCGTTTGGATTGACCAACGCCCCGGCCGCATTCATGGATCTGATGAATCGAGTATTTAAGAAGTATTTGGATAAATTTGTCGTGGTATTTATTGATGACATCCTTATTTATTCTAAATCGGAAGAAGAACATATGCAGCATCTCTGGATAGCATTGGAGATACTCCGACAAGAGAAGTTGTATGCCAAGTTTACCAAATGTGAGTTTTGGTTAAAGGAAGTTCAATTTTTGGGGCATGTTATTGGAAATGATGGAATTAAAGTGGATCCGGCGAAGATTGATGCAGTTATGAGTTGGGAGAGGCCAAGGACTCCTACGGTAGTGCGAAGTTTTCTAGGATTGGCCGGATACTATAGAAGATTCGTCAAGGATTTCTCGAAGATCGCCACACCATTGACCAAGTTAACCAGAAAGAATCAAAAGTTTGAATGGAGTGCAGAATGTGAAAATAGCTTTCAAGAGTTAAAACAGAAGTTGGTAACAGCTCCGGTGTTAGTACTTCCAGATGATCAAGGGAATTTTGTAATATTCAGCGACGCTTCACATAAGGGTTTGGGTTGTGTGTTGATGCAACACAGTAAGGTAATAGCATATGCGTCAAGACAGTTGAAGCCGCACGAGTTAAAGTATCCGACGCATGACTTGGAACTAGCCGCCATAGTGTTCGCACTCAAGATTTGGAGACACTATCTCTATGGAGAAAAGTGTGAAATCTACACGGATCACAAGAGCTTAAAGTACATTTTTACTCAGAAAGAGCTCAATATGAGGCAGAGGAGATGGCTGGAATTGATTAAGGACTATGACTGTTCGATAAATTACCATCCTGGAAAGGCGAACGTAGTGGCCGATGCGCTGAGTCGGAAGGAAAGATTGAATGCAATGATAACATCAAAAGAGTTATCTGAAGAAATCGGAAAATTTGAACTGGAACTTTGTGCTTATGGGAAAGTCAAAGAAGTTTGTCATACAATGACCTTTCAGCCAACACTAATGGAAAAGATAAAGAAGTGTCAAGAGGAAGTAATGGAAAAAGAGAAAAATCAGTTATCTGGAGAAGAGATTAATACTAAAAAGGATGAGCAAGGAATACTAAGGTTTTCATCCAGAATATGGATTCCCCATGCATCTGAATTAAAGAATGAGATCCTCCATGAAGCCCACCATTCGAAATTTTCAATCCACCCGGGAAGCACCAAGATGTATCAAGACTTAAAGAAGAACTTTTGGTGGCCAAATATGAAAAGAGACGTGGCAGAATGGGTTGCGAAGTGCTATACCTGTCAGAAAGTAAAGGCAGAACATCAACGACCAAGCGGATTAATTCAGCCCCTGAAGATTCCAGAATGGAAATGGGAAAACATCGCTATGGACTTTATAGTAGGACTACCACGAACAAAGTCCGGACATGACACAATATGGGTTATAATTGATCGTCTTACGAAGTCGGCGCATTTCCTTCCAATAAATGAGAAGTCGTCACTGGACAAGTTGGTTCATCTGTATGTGCACGAAATCGTATTAAGGCATGGAGTACCTGTATCAATAGTTTCAGACAGAGATCCCCGATTTAACTCAAGATTCTGGAAGCAATTCCAGGAATGTCTTGGCACGAAGTTGAATATGAGCACGGCGTATCACCCGCAGACTGATGGCCAGAGTGAAAGAACAATTCAAACAATTGAAGACATGTTGCGCAGTTGTGCAATCGATTTTGCTGGAAGTTGGGACGACCACCTGCCATTAATTGAATTTTCATATAACAACAGCTATCATTCCAGTATCGGCATGCCACCATATGAAGCTTTGTACGGGCGAAGATGTAGATCACCAACAAGTTGGGATGAAGTAGGAGAAGGAAGAATTCTCGGCTCAGAATTGGTACAACAGTTGCATGACTCAGTCAAGTTAATTCAGAAAAGGTTGCTTGCTGCTCAAGATAGACAGAGGAAGTATGCGGATCCAGCGCGCAAGGATGTTCAATTCCAAATTGGCGAAGCTGTGTTGCTAAAAGTGTCACCTAGGAAAGGGTTGATAAGATTTGGCAAGAAAGGAAAGTTAGCACCTAGATACGTAGGTCCTTTTGAGATTTTGAGTCAAGTAGGAAAGGTGGCCTACGAGTTGGCCTTACCACCTCAGTATCAGCATGTGCATAATGTGTTCCATGTGTCGTTGCTTAAGAAGTACAATCCTGACGCTAGCCATGTGATAGAATATGAACCTGTAGAAATTCAGGCAGACCTGTCATTTGTGGAGCAACCGGTTAAAGTACTCGACTGGCAAGTAAAGAGTCTTAGAAATAAATCAGTAAAGTTAGTGAAAGTACCTTGGAGGAACCCTAAGGTCGAAGAGTCGACTTGGGAGTTAGAGTCTGATATGCGTTCCCGGTATCCTCATCTGTTCTCTTAGATTCTGGGGACAGAATCCCTTAAGGGGGAGAGGATGTTACGACCGGCATTTTATGTAATATTATTTGTGAATAATATTAAGTTAAATAAAAATATATTCAATGCTTGTACGTTTGTGTGAGTGAAAATTTCTGCATTATAAATTTTCTTTGGGTAGTATATGATTTTTCAAAGCAAGAATTTATTTAATTTCTTTATTTTTGATTTATAAGGAATATTCTAAGCCTTGGAGAAATTTTCTTTTAAAAGATATTTTGTTCACAAATTTTGAAAGTGATTTTATAAAATCTCTAAAAATCCAAGTTATTTTATGGTGTAAATTTTATAATTTTTGAACTTGTGTTTTCTTTTATAAAAATAAATCTTTATAAATATAATTAGCAAATTACATAGTTATCCTTGCATGCAAATTCCTTCCATACATTCCAAAAGGGCTAAAGAGTCAATAACCACCCCACTAACTCTTATTTCCTAGCCAAATACCTTCTTTACCCTTGCATGCAAATTCAACCAAGTTCAAGTGGAAGGCTAATCATGTCAATTCCTAATTCCACTCACTTTTGCCAATACAAAAACCATAAGACAAGCAAGTCATGATCATTTTTACTCATCACCCACACCACACTCACTCTTCTCTCCCTCCTCCTCCCTCACTCTCGGCTCTCTCTCTCTCACTCTCGGCCTTTAGCCGAGAACCACCCCTCCCCATTTTTCTTCATTTCTCCACCAAGCTTCTACTCTTTATACAAGTAAATGTTATCTCCCATACCATGATCATTCATATTTCAAAGAGTTTTGAGTAGAAAGTTTAAGTTTAAGGGTTGCATGTAAAGGTTTTAGTGAAACTCAAAATACAATCTTGATTCTTATGGATTTAAGGTTGTTTTTGAGAGGACTACAATGAATGGATAAGTGCCAAGTCTTGAGAAGGAAACTCTTGATGATTTAATGGCCATTTCCATCCATTTCATTCGGCCATGACCATATGGGAGCCGAATGAATGGTCCTTGAAATCATTCTTGTTGTTTTGTTCAATTTTTGCATGTTTATGTGATAATGATTTGAATTTTGTGGTGAAAATGTGATAAAACTCCTTGCATGCTAAGTGATCATCTAGGTGTACCTTATGCTAGGCTTGCATGTCAATTTTAAGATGGAATATATGTAGAAAATATGTTGTTTGGTTTGAAAAACCCGAAGGCATGCATGCATGTGGAATTCTCTTAGTTTGTTGTAATATTTTGATCATTTGGAAAAGATTTTGTTAGTGAGCTTTAATTTCAGTAGGAATAATGTGATAATATTGATTTATGCTTCTTGTTGCATGGTAATAATTTGTGGTTATCTTTTATAAAAATATATATCTTGTTGTTTCAAAGGCATGAAGATTTGCGATTTGTTAAGAGTAGTCTCTTTGTTTTGCCATAGTTGCACCTTAGGCAAGGATGATCTCACTAAGGTTATTTTGAGAAAAAGGGAGTTAAGTTCAGTAGAATACCAAGTATAGGTCTTGGTTTAAGTATTTAGTTGTTGATAATTGGGTTTGTCAAGTCAAAATCTTGGAAAATGAGAAGTTATAGTTTCTGCAGAAAAATCAGTTTAGTACCCTGAGGTTTAGAGTGAGTTTTGACCATGTCATTGATGTGCACTTTGAGGCCCAAGCCACCAGAAGTTAGTATGGAGAGTATATAATAGGTTTTAGGAGTTGGTTGGAGGTTTGCATGTCATTTGGTTAGGTGCACAAGTAGAATAACAAAATCTGTCCAGCAGGGGACAGTTTTGTTGCAACTTAGAAATAGGGAGATTTGGCCATGTCATGGGTAGGCCCTCATTAGGCCCAATTGGGCCTTAGTTAGAGGGTATGTCAGAGAAGTTTTTCCAACCATAGTTCATAGGATATGAGCTAGAACCATGTGTCACAAGTTAATTCAAGTCAGGGCATTTTCTGCCCAGAAAAACAGGGGAACCTTGGACTTTTAGCTTAGGCCCAAGAAGGCCCAAGCCAGGCCTTTGAGCCACATCAAGCTTATGAGATGCCCTTAGGTCAGGAGAGTCTTGTGTAAAAATTTTGAAGAAAAACTTGTAGTTTAAGAGTGTCTAATGCACTCAAGAAACCTTAGTTACCATTCTGAAATTTGCACCAGTAAGCACTTTCATTTATCACATAGTTTTAGGACACTTAGAAGTGAGTATTAGGTCGACCACCATAGTTGTAAGATAGTATAAGGTCAGTAGAGCAAAAGGCACAAGTGAGGGTCAATAGGTTTTGGATAATTTAGGAAAGGCACATTGAGTTAGGAAGCCCAAATTCGAAGACTTCGTTTAGTTAGCGACCAAGTAATTTAAGTGGTGAGTCGAGATCATCCGAGCCTAGTGTGGCGTTATGGTGTATGTGATGTTATTTGGTATTAATATACGATATGTGATTATGTGGCTACGTGTGTACATTTAAAAATATAAATGTTGGATATGAATTAAGTATGTATAGGCCTAAGTGCCATCCATGTTTAATTTCGGGTTGTAAATAGGTTAAGATGGAAAGAATATATTATAATGAGGATTATTATTATTTATGTAGGATCTCGAGACGAGGGAAAACTTGCCTTAAAAGTCGAGTGAAGCTCCAGTTGTTGCTCCTACCAGTCAGACCAGACCAGTCTATCTTAAGGCAAGTGATTCAACTTGACCTTCGTATCTGTTGTAAACAGTTCATATATATATCGATGCAATTATCCTGAGTCATTTTGATGTATTTAAATTAAGCGTATCTTTTGTTTATCTTTGAGTTACATAGAGATGCCATGAACCCTCGAGTACATATTGCAAGTAGTTCAAAAGTCTTTCATGATAGTTTAATGCCATGATAAATTAGAGATGCGTTATAATATCTTATTGATCCTTTTGTTTATCATGCTATTGATCTCTGAGAAATCTTGATGTTGCACCCTGATGCTTTGATTCAACTCTTGAAATAACCTCGATAGAAACTTTATCTTGATACCTAAAAGCCAATCATTTCTTAAATACATTCAAGATTGTTTGATAACCCTATCCTTACCCTAAAGCCTGATACCCTATTATATACTGAGCTGATGATCGCTTTCTTTATATTTTAACACCTTTATCCTATTGGAACCAGTGATGCCTATCTTTTGATGTTCTAATACCTATATCTTGTCTACAACCGTTGCTTTAAGCCTAGTTTGGCATTACTCTTTCATCTTATCCAATAGCCTGGCTTAATTTCCTTGTCTAAGTTCTTGTTTATGGAAACCTCTCAATTACCCTAATATAGTAAATTCTAGTAGATCATGGCCCTGAGATTTAGTGTCATATTTCCAGTGTTTCAAGTTGATCTATAATCCCTTGATAAAAATAATTACAGTCGAAAGAGATTTTGTCATAAATCGGCATCAGTTTTTAAAATGATTAAAACGTGGATTTTTCAGTCCCAAAGGGGGACAAATGTTTTCTTGAATGGTGGATCTGGACTGAGACGCGAGTCCTTTCCACACTTATATTAGGCTTAAAAGTTGCCTAGGGATTCCCAATAATGTTTTAGAACCCAGCGAGGTTCGGGATTACTTCGCGGCTGATCACCGGCTGTAATCCGTAGCGTCATAAAATGATTTTGATTAAGAATGGTTTTAAAATTTGTTTTGATGCAAGCAAAATGATGCCAACTCACATAAGTTTTATCTCTCGATTATCATTGATTATGCCATTCCATTGTCATTCCTAAAGGTATATCTCGATTTATGCTTTGCGTTGTATTGTTAGCACTTGTTGAGCTTTTGGCTCACTTCTTGCTTTAACCCTGATATTACAGCTAGCAGCCATGGTTAGATTCAAGCAGACTGCCCGTAAGACCTGTGATGCGGATGCTTATGTTCGAGCCCAGGTAGAATAAGTAATAATAGTTGTGTGAGGACTCGGTATTTGTAATCAGATGTAATAGTTGGTAGTGTTGGGCTGTTCCAAACCCTAAACTGTAAGATCTTGGATTTTGGTTGTGTAGTACTCATTAAAATGATGTAATAACCATATTTATTTTGCTATTTAAGTTGGGGGTGTGACATACATAAGCTACTCACTCGATGAATAATAAGTTATCATCCGTTGGGACTATAATGAGTTATCCGTCGGGACTATAATTCTTATCCATCGAGTGCTACATTATTTCACTAAGTAAAATCTACTTAGGTGTTTTGTTTATGTAATCATCAAGTACACAACATATGCACAACAATCTCCCCCAATTTATGTCTACTGGAATTGTAGCCATAAATTAAGAGATACTTGATGATAACAAAACACTCTAAACATACAACTTTAAAGAAAACTAGATAATACTGAAAAGAGCTTCAATTAATCAAAATGTTCAAAGTTTAGCTCATAGTCATTTTTCAAGATGCTCCTCTAGCCTGAGCAGATTTATCTAGTTCTTTGAAGGTCTGGATCTTCTTCCAAGCTTTCTGTTGTTTTCATCAATCTGATTTTGGAGCTGCCTGTGGAATTCCAGTTCATCAGATTCTGAGAGATTTAGCTTTCCTTGCATTTCCAAGAGAGTCTCATTGCTAGAGATGCTTAATTGGTCTTCTAATCTGAAGAATCTTCTCACACCTTTGTCATCCATGAACTCCATCAGCCAGTAGGGCCTTAGATGCACTCTTCTCCCTGTGTATGGGATGATTAGAGTCTTTGGAGTGCATCTTTAGCTCTAACACTCCTTAGTTCTTTAATCTTCTTCAATACTAGTCTTCTTGCAGTGTCATTGAACCCAAAGTTCTTCTTGAAGGATGAATAAACTTTAATCAGTACAGCTTGGCTCTCTTGAAGAATCATGTAAAGTGGCCACTGAATCTCCCTTCCTCCTTTGTACTTGAACACTAACCTTTCAGGTAGGTTTCTGTATGCATCAATTCCCCTCACTTCATCTAGTTCATCCAGATAGAGGTTTAGATCAGAAAATTCTTTGATGTCACACAAGTACAAGTAGTCTCCCTTACTGACTTTAGGCTGAGCTTTAACTACAGATTTGGATTTGAGAGGTGACAGCTTCACTTTCTTGACTACCCTTGACTTTGTCCTTTTTGGCTTGCTAAGGATTGGTAGATTGAAGTCTGGAATTGGTATGTTCTCCCATTCTATTGGCTCATCCTTGGGCACAATAGGTTCACCATGAATATTCCTGTAGGGATCCACCACCCTTATATCTTCAAAAACCACAGAGGGCTTTGATGCCTGAGTTGTAGCTGGTGTGGGTTCCTTAGGAAATTGATCTTCCAATTCCTTGTCAATAATATCCAGTTTCCTTTTAGTTCTTTTAGCTAGTTCTTTCTTTCTTGGAGATATCTTCTGTCTTCAACTTGCTTCCTTGATTCAGTAGCTTCATATGGTTGAGAGGGAATTTGTTGTGATGAATTTACAGCCTGTAACTTGGCCGAGATAGCAATCTGCTCTTTCTTTTGTTTAGCCTTCTTAGCATCTAGAGCAGCTTGCTTCTTTTCCTGCTTCAATCTGGCTTTTTATTCTCTCTTTGCTTGAGCAAATTGAGGATGTCTAGCTATCACACAAATTTCCTTCCCATTTCTGAATATCTTAGCAATCCTCCTTTTAGAAGTTGAATCAGTTGGATCTTTATAGAAAACAATTGATCTTGACAGAAGCTTCTTCTCATCAGGCTTGGGTGTCTCATACACAGTGTCCAAGGGGTTCTTCAAGGATGATTTTGAGTAGTTTTCCCTTGGTTTGAGAATCATTTCAGCCTTTGGAGACTTGATGCAGGAAGATTGTCCTCTTTCCAGATAGTTCATGCTCATCTCATTCACACTGATTTGCTTGACTTGAGAGTGATGGATGGCTGACTTGACTGGCTCCTTGACAAGTTGGAACTTCTTCTGTATCTCCTCATCAATCTTCTCCCTGTTAACCAAACTCAAATTTTCCTTCTCAGCAACTTTCAAGTTGGCTGCTGCTGCTGCTTGAATCAGATCTATACCATCTATAACTGGTGGCTTTGAGATAGTAATTAAAGGCACAATTACTTACTGATTTGTATCTGAAGCTTTTTCCCCTCACTTGATCCTTTCTCCCCTTTTTGTTATCATCAAGTTGAGCTGTGGAGGGGGGTTGAGCTGCCACCAGTTTTTAAAGTAGATCAGTTTGTTGGGCTTGATGGAGATGAATAGCAGTCAAAGATGCTTCCATGGCTGACATTCTTGTGTCCAAGGCATCTATCTTGGTTGACAGATCAATAATTCTTTCTTAATTGCCTCTTGATGTCAAGCATTGTAGCCTCTGGAAGTTTAGAATCTATCCTGTCTGAGATAGCCTTTTTCATCTCCTCAATATCACCCTTCAAAGAATTCATATCTCTAGCATGCTGAAAACCTTGGATTTGCTGAATTTGCAGGGAGGCTAGATGTGCCTGAAGGAGCTTCTTGATGCTGGTATTGGAAGTTGTTTGAAGAGCAGTATTTGTCTGGTTGATTAATTGGATCAGGGTTGTCTTGAAGTAATGCTCATCAGAGTTCTTTGAGAATGCCCATGATGGAAAACCTGACCTTGAGCTTGAGCCCACTTCTCCCCCTATGTCCATTGCTTCATCTTCACTATCCCCACTCCTATCTACAAAGAAATCAGCTGACCCCCCAGTCTCATAGTCCACATCACTAGCTGTAGAAGGCAGAGCTGTGATGGCATCCTTAGCCCTTTACATAGACTGGGTGGTATGCACCAGATTGAGCATCCTTTCTGCATTGTCATTGCCCTGTTCAGCTAGAATTTTATAAGCTGAAACAGGGTGAGTAAATGCCCCACCATCAAGGGAAGTAGAATCTATTACAACTTTAGGATGCTGAGATAATCCTTCCCTGTCTGCATCCTGGACATTCATTAACTCACTAGCAACAACATCCATCCTTATTGCTCCGGTACCTGCATTTCTCTCATGTTCTCTCTTTTGTTGCATCAGGGTCTCACCCTGGCTCCCCACCCTCACACCCTCACCTTCACCTACGAAGGTGGGACTCCTCTCACTCTCTTTTGCCAATCCTGAAGAAATGGATTGCAGATTTTCACTCATTTCCTCTCCTTTTTCCTGGGAGCAACCCAGACTCTCACTCAAAACACTCTGTAATACCCCCAGATCCGGGGTTAGGGATCCGGGTCGTAACGGTCTTTCTTTCCACAATATCACTTAACTGAATTAATAATAAATAACCTCATGATGTGACCCCACACTAACACACACCACAACCCGTTATAGTCTCAAAGATGAAATTGAAATAAGTAAAAGTCTTTGAATCCACAATTTAAAAGTTATTACAACACAAAATGATTACTTGATAAGTTTACAATTAATTGCCATTATCTGCCACAAATTATAATTATACATAATTGATTCCCAAAAGTAGAAGGTCTGATCTGCAGATAGATCTACCTCTGCAGCTATAGCAGCTATGATCTCAACGGGAAGGCGCGGGGCGCTTCCCACGCTCTGGCGCTGGGTCTGCTTGAGTCTGGCCATCTTTCCTAACTGTTGTTGTGTGATGAAGAAATAAAGCAAGAGTTAGCATTACAGCTCGCAAAATAATATATAGTGTAAACGATAATGCAAGTATCTAAATGGATAACTTACTAAAATCCTTTATCAAGTGTAAGATAATTACTTACTGGATATAAGCAAAAACAAGGGATGAAGTTACCAAATACTTCACTATACTTATATCATTTATAAAGCTACTTGAACTACCACTGTTCAAAGTATAATGAGCTTTCAGCAGTTCATCACATAGATGAGACTACAAGACAAGATTTGAATAGATTAAATCTTTGAAATATTATAGAATGAAATGAAGTTATGAGATACTTCATTAAGTCCCGATATATATATCCACATATATATCTCTTTATACATTTCCTGAAAACCTCTGTCATGTAAAGTATGAACAGAGTTTGTAACATCCAATGAATTTTTGGAAAGGAAAAGAATTGTGGCATAAACCCGATATCTTGCTGATCAGGCAAAGATACCAATAAGTAACCTTTTCTACTAGTAGATGGACGAATTCCCCACTGGTCATCACCCTGGTCGCAATAGGACCTTATGCTGGACTGCCACTCAGCCACTTACGCATTTGATGGACTCCCACTGAGCCACTTACACTTTCATGGATGCCCACTGAGCCCATGTTGCTTATGCCGACTCGATAGATGGACTTACTTCCCGAACGTTGGGTAAGTAATCAATTCATTTACCAAAACAGCAACCTTGTTGCGAATATAAAATACACCACAGAGCCGGATCCCTCCGGTTTTTGAGCGAGTATTTAAATCCCCTTTAAAAGGAAGATTTTAATTTTCAAATGAGTTTTGGGATCCGCTCTAACTTTTAAAAATCATTTTGAAGACTCGAAAACACTTTAAAGAGTGTTTGGAGTAATGCTGATTTAATAAAGTAAATCAGTCCCGATATATTAGAAAATATCTGGATATTATCATTTAAAAAATATTCCCATAAGGATAATCCTTATAAAAATAATTGAAGTAAAAGTTTTAAAACTTATACTTGAAATGAATAATAAATAACCAAAGATATACTTATGCGAAATTACGATCTTTATTTGAATAATCGAAAATATGTTTGATTATCGAAACATTATTCTTTAATAAAATAAAGAATATTATTTAGTAAATAATCGGAGTCATAGGTCGTCAAATGAATATTCAAATACTCAAATGAATATTCAAATAATATTCATTAAATAATATAAACTGAGTCATAAGTCCTCGAATAAATATTCAAGTAATATTCATTAAATAATATAAACTGAGTCATAAGTCCTCGAATGAATATTCAAGTAATATTCATTAAATAATATAAACTGAGTCATAAGTCCTCGAATGAATATTCAATTAATATTCATTAAATAATATAAACTGAGTCATAAGTCCTCGAATGAATATTCAAGTAATATTCATTAAATATTATAAACTGAATCATAAGTCCTCCAATGAATATTCAAGTAATATTCATTAAATAATATAAACTGACTCATAAGTCCTCGAATGAATATTCAAGTAATATTCATTAAATAATAAAAAGTTATCGAATAAACCTTATTCGATTAATAATTTTAAAAACTATATCAATATATATTTATATAAATATATATATATATAATATACTCGGGAACATCGACTCCCGGTTTTAGAAAAGGTTCACCTTTGGGTCCTCTACACTCAGGGTATACGCAACTACTGCTTATCTCTAGCATAGGTATTATGCAACTAATAAGCATTTGAATCAACAGATATATATATCAAGATTACGAGACAGACATGCATATATATACCATATCAGCATGCTTCAATATATCGCAAAATTTGCTAATTAACCAACATGCATCTATCACAAGATAATGCATATACATATATACATCACAATTACAGTATAACGGGTACAAAACTTGCCCGAGCGACTGGGGGTTGCAAATGGCTTGAGACGAGTCTGCTAACCTATAAACAACATATAAGTTGGAATTAAACCAAAGTCACTTATAAATCTATACTTTAACCAATTTAGACTCTAACGCTCGCTTTGCGCTTAACGATTCACTTAAGCCGCTCGAGTACCCTCGGCTCCACCATTTTTAATAAATTAACCATTAAGAGTTTTAAGGCGATTCTTTCGCGAGTGCCTTACCAACTGCCTAATACACTTTATATAAATGTTTCATACTCAAATTAGTCCTTTAAGGTCTTTAACATATGTTTCAAAGTAAGGCGAGGGGTAATGGTTCTTTCGCGAAACGCCATTACTTAAAACGGTCGTTTCTCCTAAACCGTACATTGGATTCAAACGAACCACATATCAAAACGAAGCTCGTAACATGAACTATCCAATCATGGAAATGTTCAAAATCTAACAGAGAGTTCTCGGGTCCTAATGTTATGAGCAAAAACAGTCTAAAGTAAATCGGACATTACGATGACTATGTTTACGCGATTACCAATTTTATTCTACTCCAAACCAACCCACAATCAACTCACAATCAACATCCCAACCAAACTCCATCCATACTTCACCATAACAGCCCCCATCAACTCAAAATTATCAATTTATACTATTCTTAAACATGAATTTAAACTATACTTAAGTTCATTAATCAATACTCCAAGAATTACAACTCCAAAACATTACAAAGCCAACTAACCTCTACATACACAACAATCAAGCCTCTCATGAACTATAAGAACAAAACTAAACCTAATACTCAAGTAAAGTTAGGGTTTGGAGGGGTTATACCTTCCTTGGAGAGTGGAGAATCAAGTAATTAGCTTGGAATCACCCTTAAAAGTCCTTATCCAAGCTTAATCTAAACAAAAACTCAAGAACAAAAATTTTAGTTCTTGAAAAACACTATTCACCATCTTCTTCCATGATTTTTAGGAAGAGATTGTGAATGAATGAGAAGCTCAAACTTATAGGATAGCTATATCTATGCATAAGGAGTCTTAGATAATTACCTTCCTAATTAATAAAGCTTGGAACTAGGATTTTGAATTTTCTTTCTTTGAAAAACAAGAGAGGCCGAGAGCTTTGATGAAGAAAAGAGAAGTCAACTTTTTGTTTTGGTGAAATGAATTGTTTTTGGCTTGGTTGGTTGCTTTTGATTTGTTTTAATTACTTTTTACCATGGTAACTTTTGTGTGGTTCTTAATCAACCAACAACACCTTTGCTTTGGTCATGCTTATGTCATCATGTGATGTCACTCTCCCACACTTGTCCTCTTCTTGTTGGTTTGATGACATCATCATCCCTAACCTCCTTGATTAACTCTTAATTGCTTGCCTAATGACCGCTGATCTATTATACGGTTCGCTTAACTTTCGTTCTCGTTTATCGTTTGAGGGATCATACCCGGGATCTTATTACTTGGGTTCCCTTAACCTTTCTCAATACATTATATTCCTTTTATGATCCTCTCTTAAAATCCTTGAATTTAAATCCTTTTTATCCTGTTCCCTTATACTCAATTCTTTCGGTATCTGGTGGATTTTCGGGAAAAATCAAAGTGTTCGGATTTGGATTCTGACGATCTTTACATACATTTATTTATCATATAGAGTACTAATACGATCTCAGAATAACAATAAAAGAACCCCTACATAGTGTGGCATGAAAAGTTTTCTTATTCAGCAATATCAGCAAAAACACTATTCATAAGGGTTACCAAAAAAAAGTTCAAAATTTTGGGGTTATTACAGTCTCCCCTCCTTAAAAGGATTCCGTCCCGGAATCAAATAGAAAACAAATGGGGGTACTTTTCTAGCATTGCGCTCTCTAGTTCCCAAGTTGATTCTTCCACATTATGATTCTGCCATAGCACTCTGACTAGCTTGATCACTTTGTTCCGAAGCACCTGCTCCTTTTTATCCTTAATCTTTACTGGTTTCTCCACGTAAGTCAGATCTGGTTGCATATCCACATGCTCGTACTCCACTATGTGTCTGGCATCCCGATGATACTTCCTTAGCATTGATACATGGAACACATTATGAACTTGTTGCAGGTTCGGGGGTAAGGCTAGCTCGTAAGCCAACTTCCCAATCCGTCTTAGTATCTCAAAAGGTCCAATGTATCTTGGGCTTAGTTTTCCTTTCTTTCCGAACCTCATTAACCCTTTCCAAGGGGATACTTTTAGTAGTACTAAGTCCCCTACTCCATACTCCTTGTCCTTTCGGGCTAGGTCTGCATATTTCTTCTGTCTGTCTTGGGCTGCTACCAGCCGTCCTCTGATGAGATCCACTATGTCTTTGGTCCTTTGGACCACTTCGGGTCCGAGCATCTTCCGTTCTCCTACTTCATCCCAGTATAAGGGAGATCGACACCTTCTTCCGTACAGGGCCTCATAAGGCAGCATTCCGATGCTAGCATGAAAGCTATTATTATAAGAAAACTCGATCAACGGCAAGTGATCATCCCAACTTCCTTTAAAGTCTATTGCACAGACTCTCAACATATCCTCTAGTGTCTGGATGGTCCTTTCACTCTGCCCATCCGTCTGGGGATGGTAAGCGGTACTCATATTTAACTTGGTCCTCGCATATTCTTGAAAGCTCCTCCAAAATCTGGAGTTGAACCTGGGGTCTCGGTCTGAGACAATGGACGCTGGGACTCCATGTCGCGTCACTATTTCCTTAAGGTAAATGTCCACCAGTCTATCGACTGTGTATCTCTCATTGATAGGAATGAAATGAGCTGACTTTGTCAGTCGGTCTATAATCACCCATATGGCATCATGGTTGGCTTTCGTCCTTGGTAAATCGACAACAAAATCCATGGCTATATGTTCCCATTTCCATTCGGGAATCTCCAGGGGTCGTAAAAGTCCACTGGGTCTCTGGTGCTCTGCCTTTACTCTTTGGCAAGTCAAACATTTGCTTACCCATTCTGCTACGTCCCTCTTCATGTTGGGCCACCAGTAATACTCCTTCAAATCCCTATACATCTTGGTGCTTCCCGGGTGAATGGAATATCTTGAACTATGGCTTTCATCCAAAATCTCGTCTTTAAGCTCTTGAACGTTCGGAACCCAAATCCGGTAGGAGTACCTCATTATCCCTTTATTATCTCTCTCAGTATGGATCTCTTCTCCAGTCATTGATTCTCTGCCTTCATTCATTACTTTCTCTTGGCACAATCTAATCTTTTCCAATAACTCTGGTTGCATCGAGATCTCAAATAACTTTTCAGTTCCGGTTCTGGTTACCTTTACTTCTATTTCCATTTTCTCAAAATCCTTTATCAATTCTTCCGAAGTCGTTATCATTTTGAGTCTTTCCTTTCTACTAAGGGCATCAGCCACTACATTGGCTTTCCCCGGATTATAGAGAATCTCACAATCATAGTCCTTGATTAGCTCTAACCATCTCCTCTGGCGCATGTTGAGCTCTTTCTGCGTAAATATGTACTTGAGGCTCTTATGGTCTGTGAAAATCTTGCACTTCTCTCCATACAAGTAGTGCCTCCAAATCTTTAAGGCAAAAACTATTGCCGCGAGCTCAAGGTCATGAGTAGGATATCTAATCTCGTATTCCTTCAGTTGTCTCGACGCATACGCAATCACCTTATCGTGCTGCATAAGCACACACCCTAATCCTTTGTGCGACGCGTCACTATATATCACAAAATCCCCTTTTCCGTCAGGCAATGCCAACACCGGGGCCATTACCAACCTTTTCTTTAATTCTTGAAAACTTTTCTCGCATTTTTCCGTCCATTCAAACTTCTCTATCTTACGAGTAAGTCATGTCAAAGGGGCTGCGATCTTCGCAAAGTCCTGTACAAATCTATGATAGTAGCCGGCCAATTCTATGAAACTCCTTACCTCTGTGGGTGTGGTTGGCCTTTCCCAATTTGAGACCGCCTCTATCTTGGAGGGGTCGACCAATACTCCTTCTTTATTGATCACATGTCCTAAAAACTGTACTTTATTCCGCCAGAATTCACACTTCGAGAATTTGGCATATAACTGTTCCTCTCTGAGTATTCCTAGAGCTATCCTCAAATGCTCTGCATGTTCTACCTCAGTCCTTGAGTAGATTAAAATATCATCGATAAAAATTATCACACACTTGTCCAAGTACTTCTTAAATACTCTGTTCATTAAATCCATGAAAGTCGCTGGGGCGTTGGAAAATCCAAAGGACATTACCAAGAACTCATAGTGCCCATACCTGGTACGGAACGCTGTCTTGGGAATATCTTCGGGTTTAATCTTTAGTTGGTGATATCCAGTTCTCAGGTCAATCTTGGAAAAATAAACAGCATCCTTTAGCTGGTCGAACAGATCGTCTATTCTAGGTAACGGGTACCTGTTCTTTATGGTTAGCTTGTTCAACTCTCGATAGTCGATGCACAGCCTCATGCTCCCATCTTTCTTCTTAACAAATAACACTGGTGCTCCCCACGGAGACACAATGAGTCTTATCATACCCTTATCCAAGAGTTCCTGCAATTGGGTAGCTAATTCCTTCATTTCTAATGGGGCTAACCGGTAAGGTGCTTTTGAAACTGGCGCCGTCCCTGGGGCCAACTCAATAGCAAATTCAATCACTCTATCGGGTGGTAATACCGGAAGGTCTTGTGGGAATACATCTTCAAATTCGTTGACTACCGGAATATCTTGTAAGTTGGGCACCTCCTTCTGCGTGTCCACCACATAGGCTAGGTAAGCTTCATTTCCTTTTCGTAGCATCCTTTTGGCCTGGGCCATAGTCAAAAATTTCTGTGTCTGCCTCTTTCCTCTAAATATGACTTCTTTCTTTCCTGGGATATTCAACTTAACTTTCTTCCCCTTACAGTCTATCTGAGCATCATTGCTAGATAGCCAGTCCATTCCCAAAATTACATCAAACTCCCCTAATTTAAAAGGAATCAGATCAACACTAAAAGATTGTTCCCCTATGCCTAACTCACAGGCGGGGTGAATCTGGTTAACAGGAATAACTTCATGATTGGCTATTTCTACTTGTAAGGGTTCTATTAAGGGTTCAGCCTTAAATCTTAATTTATGCGCAAAGTCCTATGATATAAAAGATTTAGTTGCTCCCGAATCAAATAAAATGTTTGCACTGACTGAATTTAGAGAAAGGGTACCTGCTATCACATCTGAGTCTTTCATAGCATCCTGGACTGTCATGTTGAAAGTCCTCGCAGTAGGTGGCTTATTGGAGGCAGCCCTGCTGGCTCCTGAAGCTGCTGGTTTGTTCATTGGGCATTCCCTCTTCCAATGACCCGGGCGTCCACACTGATGACAAGTGGTGGTTGGAATGACAGCAGGGGTTGATGAAGGGCACTTATTTGAATAGTGACCCTCTCGACCGCACTTAAAGCAGGTTACTGGCTTTCCTTTACATTCCCCAGTATGCATCCTTCCACAAGTGTTACAGGCTGGCAATGGGGGTCAAGACTGGTTGGAATAGGACATTCTTGACTTCTGGCCGCTCTGGCTCACATTCACGCTCATTGGCCGCTTAAACCCAGTGTTCCTTCCCGGTAGGGACACTGCTCCTCGATTAAATCTAGTTGGGAAGCTCCTTCCTGCGGAACCTCCACCCATGCTCATACATTTCCTCTTTATTCCCTTCTTCTCTCTTTCCTTCTGCATCTGTTCACTTCCGGCTTCTACAATTGTTGCCTTTTGCACCAGAGTGGCATAATCAGTAAGCTCAAGGATTGCCACCCTATTCTGAATCCACGGTTACAGTCCCTGCTGAAACCTCCTAGCTTTCTTTTCCTCGGTGCTCACAAACTCCGGCACGAACCTTGATAACTCAGTAAATTTTGCTTCGTACTCTGCTACGGATAAGTTATTATGCTTTAGCTCCAAGAACTTGAGCTCCATCTGGTTCTCCATAAACCTCGGGAAATACTTTCCTAAAAACAACTGACTGAACCTCTCCCAGGTTATGATAGCATCTGTCTCCATGTTTTTCTTGGCCTCCCACCAGTAGTTGGCCTCTCCTTTCAGAAGGTAGGTAGCAAATACTGTCTTCTGTGCCTCATCGGTACTCAGAATCTCAAAGGATTTCTCCATTTTCTTTAACCATGCCCTTGCCTCAACTGGGTCGGCTGATCCGTGGAACTCAGGGGGCTTAAGGGACTTGAAAGCCCTGAAAGAGTTTGCCACAACATTGTTATTTCCTTGAGGGGGTGGGTTGAGTTGACATTCCAAGTTCTGCCTTAGTAGTTGCATGAACTGGCCCATGGGATCCATGCCTGGGTTTGGTACTGGTTGCTCAACCTCAGTTTCTACTTCTTCAGCCTCTATCTCAAATCCCTCAACATCATATGTTTCCTCCTCCTCTTCATACAGGGAGTCATCCTGTTCAACATAATCCTCATATTCCTCTTCACTGTGTTCCTGATTCCTATCGTCCTGGTTATGGCTTCCCTGGTCCTCAGATCCAGGGTTCGCCCTAGTTCCAATCTTTCTTGGCGGCATGATACTGATAAATATTTGGGAAATTCAATGTTAGGTCACAATCATACACAACATTGTGCCTTGCACAGTTCTATAATGGGGAGAATGTATCTCGCAATTCTATTATATTATGACAGTTCTAATAAGAAGTGCAGTAATAATAATGATAAAAACAGTGATCTCGTCACTAAGGAACTGAACTGAAAGGAAATAAATATATACATAATGCGAGAAATACATAGTTTGATCTGGTCAAAAGTACAACAGTGCTACAGCCATCTGTCCCAAAAGTGATACACAATAGTCTATCTGTCTAGTCAGAAAAAGGGATGCTATATACAAGTCAACTATCCCGGAAAATTGGCTCTTACTAAGGCCTCGATTAACTAGACAACTAGACTATCCCATCGTCAGTCCTGAATCACACACCGGAGCGGGTCAGCTCCCATACCCTTTCCATCGCACGACGGAAGATATAGTCGGCCTGCCGCCTGGAGATCCTACCATGCATGTCCCCCTGGAGCGAGCGGAGTCTCGCTCGGGACATGAGCTCTATCCCCGTCAGCTCCCTCCTCAAGGATCAGGGTATAGTAGCCTTAGTCTCATAAGCTCGGGCACGCTTACCCGCCCTCTCCGCATCCAACTCCCTCCTGACCTCATCCAGCCGGGCCTCAGCAACAGCCACTCGGGTCCTCAGTACATCCTGAACATAGCCGTGGGCTAACAAAGACTGCCTATGGGCAGGGTCGAGAGGTGGTGAATCCGGAGCCGCTGGGGGTGCCTCCTCGGTCTGCCTAGGCTCGGCAGTATGGGTCTCTGAGCTGTCATCATAGGGGCTCCAAGATAGAGGTGGAGGGGTAGGAGCTCTGACCACCGGGAATGTGGGTAAAGGGGTACCAGTGTACTCCACTATAGCTCCGACATGCTCCTCAGCTACTGGGACATCATCCGGGTCATCCTCATCTGAAATAGCAATAACCTCTGTCTCTGACTCCTCTGAGGGGTCCTCCTCATCCTCCTCCATCTCAGGCTCCTCCTGATCCTCGGCATCTAGCAGTGCGTCATCATGCTCACGCTCGAACATCTCAGGGTCCTCTACCTCATGTGCCTATACATTAAACGAGCTAAGTTACTATCATGATACTTATAAGGGTTCCCGTAAGGGTTTTAACTGTCAGAGCTACTTTACGTAGTCCGACCATGAACTAGGCAAGAGTTCTTATTATCTTTGTGAGTTTATTATTATATCGTCGCATCATCTCTGAGGTTTATAACGCTTAGCTCTGATACCATTTCTGTAACACCCCCAGATCCGGGGTCGGGGATCCGGGTCGTCAAGGTCTTTCTTTCCACAATATCACTTAACTGAATTAATAATAAATAACCTCATGCTGTGACCCCACACTAACACACACCACAACCCGTTATAGTCTCAGAGATGAAATTGAAATAAGTACAAGTCTTTGAATCCATAATTTAAAAGTTATTACAACCCAAAATGATTACTTGATAAGTTTAAAATTAATTACCATTATCTGCCACAAGTTATAATTATACATAATTGATTCCCAAAAGTAGAAGGTCTGATCTACAGATAGATCTACCTCTGCAGCTATAGCATCTATGATCTCAACAGGAAGGCACGGGGCGCTTCCCACGCTCTTGCGCTGGGTCTGCTTGAGTCTGGCCATCTTTCCTAACTGTTGTTGTGTGATGAAGAAATAAAGCAAGAGTGAGCACTACAGCTCGCAAGATAATATATAGTGTAAACGATAATACAAGTATCTAAATGGATAACTTACTAAAATCCTTTATCAAGTGTAAGATAATTACTTACTGGATATAAGCAAAAACAAGGGATGAAGTTACCAAATACTTCACTATACTTATATCATTTATAAAGCTACTTGAACTACCACTGTTCAAAGTATAATGAGCTTTCATCAGTTCATCACATAGATGAGACTACAAGACAAGATTTGAATAGATTAAATCTTTGAAATTTTATTGAATGAAATGAAGTTATGAGATACTTCATTATGTCCCGATATATATATCCACATATATATCTCTTTATACATTTCCTGAAAACCTCTGTCATGTAAAGTATGAACAGAGTTTGTAACATCCAATGAATTTTTGGAAAGGAAAAGAATTGTGGCATAAACCCGATATCTTGCTGATCAAGCAAAGATAACAATAAGTAACCTTTTCAACTAGTAGATGGACGAATTCCCCACTGGTCATCACCCTGGTCGCAGTAGGATCTTATGCTGGACTGCCACTCAACCACTTACGCATTTGATGGACTCCCACTGAGCCACTTACACTTTTATGGACGCCCACTGAGCCCATGTTGCTTATGCCGACTCGATAGATGGACTTACTTCCCGAACGTTGGGTAAGTAATCAATTCATTTACCAAAACAACAACCTTGTTGCGAATATAAAATACACCATAGAGCCGGATCCCTCCGGTTTTTGAGCGAGTATTTAAATCCCCTTTAAAAGGAAGATCTTAAATATGAAAATGAGTTTTGGGATCCGCTCTAACTTTTAAAAATCATTTTGAAGACTCGATAACACTTTAAAGAGTGTTTGGAGTAATGTTGATTTAATAAAGTAAATCAGTCCTGATATATTAGAAAATATCTGGATATTATCATTTAAAAAATATTCCCATAAGGATAATCCTTATAAAAATAATTGAAGTAAAAGTTTTAAAACTTATACTTGAAATGAATAATAAATAACCAAAGATATACTTATGCGAAAGTACGATCTTTATTTGAATAATCGAAAATATGTTTGATTATCGAAACATTATTCTTTAATAAAATAAAGAATATTATTTAGTAAATAATCGGAGTCATAGGTCCTCAAATGAATATTCAAATAATATTCATTAAATAATATAAACTGAGTCATAAGTCCTCGAATGAATATTCAAGTAATATTCATTAAATAATATAAACTGAGTCATAAGTCCTCGAATGAATATTCAAGTAATATTCATTAAATAATATAAACTGAGTCATAAGTCCTCGAATGAATATTCAAGTAATATTCATTAAATAATATAAACTGAGTCATAAGTCCTCGAATGAATATTCAAGTAATATTCATTAAATAATATAAAGTTATCGAATAAACCTTATTCGATTAATAGTTTTGAAAACTATATCAATATATATATATAAATATATATATATATATAATATACTCGGGAACATCGACTCCCGGTTTTAGAAAAGGTTCACCTTTGGGTCCCCTACACTCAGGGTATACGCAACTACTGCTTCTCTCTAGCATAGGTATTATGCAACTAATAAGCATTTGAATCAACAGATATATATCAAGATTACGAGACAGACAAGCATATATATACCATATCAGCATGCTTCAATATATCACAAAATTTGCTAATTAACCAACATGCATCTATCACAAGATAATGCATATACATATATACATCACAACAACAGTATAACGGGTACAAAACTTGCCTGAGCGACTGGGGGTTGCAAATGGCTTGGGACGAGTCTGGTAACCTATAAACAACATATAAGTTGGAATTAAACCAAAGTCACTTATAAATCTATACTTTAACCAATTTAGACTCTAACGCTCGCTTTGCGCTTAACGATTCACTTAAGCCGCTCGAGTACCCTCGGCTCCACCATTTTAAATAAATTAACCATTAAGAGTTTTAAGGCGATTCTTTCGCGAGTGCCTTACCAACTGCCTAATACACTTTATATAAATGTTTCAAACTCCAATTATTCCTTTAAGGTCTTTAACCTATGTTTCAAAGTAAAGCGAGGGGTAATGGTTCATTCGCGAAACGCCGTTACTTAAAACGGTCGTTTCTCCAAAATCGTACATCGGATTCAAACAAACCACATATCAAAACGAAGCTCGTAACATGAACTATCTAATAATGGCAATGGTCAAAATCTAACAAGGAGTTCTCGGGTCCTAATGTTAAGAGCAAAAACAGTCTAAAGTAAATGGGACATTACGACGGCTATGTTTACGCGATTACCAATTTTATTCTACTCCAAACCAACCCAAAATCAACTCACAATCAACATCCCAACCAAAATCCATCCATACTTCACCATAACAGCCCCAACAACTCAAAATTATCAATTTATACTATTCTCAAACATGAATTTAAACTATACTTAAGTTTATTAATCAATACTCCAAGAATTACAACTCCAAAACATCACAAAGCTAACTAACCTCTACATACACAACAATCAAGCCTCTCATGAACTATAACAACAAAACTAAACCTAATACTCAAGTAAAGTTAGGGTTTGGAGGGGTTATACCTTCCTTGGAGAGTGGAGAATCAAGTAATTAGCTTGGAATCACCCTTAAAAGTCCTTATCCAAGCTTAATCTAAACAAAATCTCAAGAACAAAAATTTTAGTTCTTGAAAAACACTATTCACTATCTTCTTCCATGATTTTTAGGAAGAGATTGTGAATGAATTAGAAGCTCAAACTTATAGGATAGCTATATCTATGCATAAGGAGTCTTAGATAATTACCTTGCTAATTAACAAAGCTTGGAACTAGGATTTTGAATTTTCTTTCTTTGAAAACCAAGAGAGGCCGAGAGCTTTGATGAAGAAAAGAGAAGTCAACTTTGTGTTTTGGTGAAATGAATTGTTTTTGGCTTGGTTGGTTGCTTTTGATTTGTTTTAATTACTTTTTACCATGGTAACTTTTGTGTGGTTCTTAATCAACCAACAACACCTTTGCTTTGGTCATGCTTATGTCATCATGTGATGTCACTCTCCCACACTTGTCCTCTTCTTATTGGTTTGATGACATCATCATCCCTAACCTCCTTGATTAACTCTTAATTGCTTGCCTAATGACCGCTGATCTGTTATACGGTTCGCTTAACTTTCGTTCTCGTTTATCGTTTGAGGGATCATACCCGGGATCTTATTACTTGGGTTCCCTTAACCTTTCTCAATACATTATATTCCTTTTATGATCCTCTCTTAAAATCCTTGAATTTAAATCCTTTTTATCTTGTTACCTTATACTCAATTCTTTCGGTATCCGGTGGATTTTCGGGAAAAATCAAAGTGTTCGGATTTGGATTCTGACGATCTTTACATACACTTATTTATCATATAGAGTACTAATACGATCTCAGAATAACAATAAAAGAATCCCTACATAGTGTGGCATGAAAAGTTTTCTTATTCAGCAAAATCAGCAAAATCAGCAAAAACACTATTCATAAGGGTTACAAAAAAAAGTTCAAAATTTTGGGGTTATTACACACTCTGCTCTCTCAATCCTAAGAGTGACTGTACAACCACTAGATCTTCTGCACTTGAAATAATTGAAGTTTGAAGCTGTGCAGAGATGCTCGACGGATGAGTGATATCCATCGAGTGAGTGGTTTTGTTATCCGACGGATAACTGCTGTTAGGCTTATCCGTCGGGATACAATCAGTACTCGACGATGAGCAATATCCGTCGAGAGAGTAGAAATGAATGAGGTGGGAATAGAAACTATTGTTGACTCTGTGCTGATTGAAGATATTTTAGGCACAGATGATACAACAGTTCCTGAAAAAATTAGCAAGTGAGCCAACAAATCATCTAAAAGATGATGCTCACTTGCACTAGATTTTGGCTTCCCCAACAGAGTTAAAGAAGGGGAATCAGGAATTGATGTGTGTATCATATCCACATCCAGAGAATTTGTTGGTGAGTTTGGTGTTTGAGGTGCTTCTATAACTAAAGATTTTGGCTGTGACTCCACATTTATTGGAGCCACATCAAGCTGAATTTGTGAAGGTGCAGTGACTGTGTCTGTTGCACCAGTTTGCACTGTGTGTGTACCCTGTGCATTCCCAAATGTTTTTGATTTCTTCTTTCTGACATAAGTTTGGGGTGAGCTTGTATCCCTAACCCTCTTGGCCTGTGCTCTTGGTTGAGAGCTTTGTTCAATAGCTACATCCTTTTGGGAGGATGCAGCTAGAAATGAGCTTTTGTCCTTTTTAAGCACTGCAGTTTGTTGAGAAACTGCAGTGTGGCTAGGCTAGGATTCACTCAACTCTCCAACCTTATTCTTGGGGTTTCTTTTATATTTACCCCTTCCCTCACCTGACTTACCCTCCTTCACACTCCCCTCTTTGGCTTTTGTGGATTTTTCAACTGGCATCTTTTGAGAGATACCAGAGGGGGCTTTCTTTGATTTGGATTTGGAAATAATAGTAGGTTTGGCAGCTTTGGTAGGCAACTGTTTGGTCATTGGTACAGTTTCCAGAGCTACTCCTGAACTCAAAGAAATTGTGGAGGTTGGAATAGTTGTAGGGATGGATGAACTTACCTCACTTACCTGAGGTGCTTGCATTACAGGAAAGTAGAACATTGGCACATCCTTGTGATGGTTGGCCCTGTTCAGTTCTGCAATGAGCCTTCTCTCTTGAACCCAACAATCTAGTTTGTTGTTAGGGTTCTCAAGCACAATCTCTTCACAGAGGTGGTTAGCTAATAACATAAGAAATCTAGCATAATACATATTCTTACCTCTTTTATTTAACTCCCCTAATTTAAAACCTAACTCAAACAAGACAAGGTCACTGAAATTATAAAATTTATCTGTAACTAGCATGTATAGCATGTTAAGCATGGAAATATTCACTGAATCAAAATTATTGATCTTTCCTGAGAAAACCTTTGTAACTACATCACACAAGAAACTCCACTCCTTCCTAAGACCCATTCTCCTAATATCACTCAGTTTAGAAGTAGGAAGTGCATAGTGCATGGAATTAAGCATATTGATAATATCAGTGTCATTGTGTGGTGAAGTTACATTATTATCAGGAATTTTGAAACATGCTTTTATCACATCACTATTGTTACAGAATTCTTTACCTTTGATGGTTAGAGTGATGGTCTTATCTGTAGAGTTGTAGGTAGCAGTGGTCCATATCTCTTCAACAACTTCACAGAAGATAGTGGGTGATTCTAGCATGGCATAATTGAGCTTGCTATTCTTCACAAAGTCCATCATCTTGTGATAGTCATCCGATTGCTGAATACCCTTGTTAACTAATGCAGTGAAATTGTTCTTCTCATAAATGAACCTAGTTTGAGACATAATCTTTACTACAGGTGCCATTGTTAGAGAATAAGAACTTGAAGAGAAGGAGAGTAGGTTCTTGATAAAGAATGAAATTAGAGCAGTTGAATTGAGAATGATAAAAGAAAAGACTATTGAAATGAAATAAGCTTTTATACTATCTCAAAAATAACTGATAAAAATAATAAAGTAAAATAATTGACCAATAGAAATTGCCTCAAATAGCCGTTTAAAAATAAACTGTAAAAATTCCACCCATTATCCGTCGTGTAATGCTTACAAACTGTAAGTATACTCGATGGATAATGTTCAGGGAATTAACGGCCGAGATTAAGACAATTCGACGGATGAGGATAAACTGTTATCCGTCGAGATATAAAATATTCCAGAAGAGTAATTGATTTTTATTAGCAAATAGTATATCGACGGATGATCAAACTCAATGGATAAAGATCATCCGTCGAGATGTAAATTTTGACTTAGCCAAAATTTCATCCAAGACTGAAAAATCAATTAAATTTCTGATTGCATTTCAACTTGCAAAGTAACTTAGATAAATTAAAGAATAATTAAGCATACCTAACTCACTTACCAACTTTGAAAAGGTGGATTCATCCAGTGGCTTGGTAAAGATATCTGCAAGTTGCTTCTCACTTGGAACAAAATGTAGCTCCACAGTACCATTCATTACATGTTCCCTTATGAAATGATACTTGATATCTATATGCTTTGTCCTTGAATGTTGTACTGGATTTTCAGTGATGTCAATTGCACTTGTGTTATCACAGAAAATAGGAATCCTCTCAACTTGCAAACCATAGTCTAGCAATTGATTTCTCATCCATAAAATTTGTGCACAGCAACTGCCAGCAGCAATATATTCAGCTTCAACTGTAGAAGTAGAAACTGAATTTTGCTTTTTACTGAACCAGGACACAAGCTTATTTCCTAGAAATTGACAGGTTCTTGTTGTACTCTTTCTATCAATTCTACAACCTGCATAATCTGCATCTGAATAACCAGTTAGATCAAAACCAGAATCTCTAGGGTACCAAATGCCAAGGTTTGGTGTTCCCTTGAGATATCTGAAAATTCTCTTAATAGCTATTAAGTGAGATTCTCTAGGATCAGCCTAAAATCTAGCACATAAATAGGTAGGAAATATTATATCTGGCGTACTAGCTGTTAAGTACAGAAGTGAGCCAACCATGCCCCTATAACTTGAAATATCCACAGACTTTTCAGTAGTGTTTAATTCAAGCTTAGTTGCTGTGGCCATGGGACTTTTTGCAGATGTGCAATCCATTAGATAAAACTTCTTTAAAAGATAAAAAATATATTAAGTTTGACTAATGAATATTCCATCACTAACTTGATTAACTTGTAAACCAAGAAAGTAAGTTAGTTCTCCCATCATACTCATTTCATACTTTGCATCAATTTGGCAAACTTTTTGCAAAGTTTCTCATCTGTAGAGCCAAAAATAATATCATCTATATAAATTTGAACAAGTATACTAGAGCCATTAACATTTCTGAAAAATAAAGTTTTATCTACAGTAGCTCTTGTGAAGTGATTTTCCAAAAGGAACTTTGATAAAGTGTCATACCAGGCTCTAGGTGCTTGCTTCAGTCCATAAAGTGCTTTCAAAAGATAATAGACATGTTCTGGAAAATTTGGATCATCAAAACCAGGAGGTTGACTGACATAAACTTCTTTCTCCAAATCTCCATTCAGAAAGACACTTTTGACATCCATTTGATAGACCATGAAATTGGCATGGGCTGCATAGGCTAAGAAGATTCTGATGGCTTCAAATCTTGCAACAGGAGCAAATGTTTCATCAAAATCTATTCCTTCTTGCTGACAATAGCCCTTAGCAACCAATCTAGCTTTGTTCCTGACTACTATGCCATTTTCATCCATCTTGTTTCTGAATACCCACTTAGTGTCTATTGGATTCTTTCCTTTAGGCTTGGGCACCAGCTTTCGTACATTATTCCTTTCAAATTGGTTTAGCTCCTCCTGCATAGCTAAAATCCAATCAGGATCCAACAAAGCTTCTTCTACCTTCTTTGGTTCTTCCTTGGAAAGAAAGCTGCTGTATAGACATTCTTCCTGAGTTGCTCTTCTTATTTGAACTCTAGAAGAAACATCACCAATGATAAGCTCAAAGGGGTGATCTTTTGTCCATTTCCTTTGTTGAGGTAGATTAGCTCTAGATGAAGAAAGCTCATTGTTGTCTTGATGTGTGATTGAGTTTTGATTGTTAGAAACTCCCCCTGAGTTTGTGGATCTTTGATTTGAGAAAGGGGAACTTTCTATATGTGATCTATCTTGACTTCCTGCCCCTTTTGATAACCCGACGGATGGTGAATTTTGAGTACCGACGGATGAAGCTAGTTGTCTCCTGACGGATGACGCAGATTGCCTTCCGACGGATGAAGCATTATGCAACTCGACAGATGTTGAGTTTTGTGCTTCATTGGTAGTAGATTTATCTGCATTATCCTTAGATACTGTTTCTTGATAACTTTCATCATCACTGTCATCACTAACCATCTCCACATTGTCGAATTTGAGGCTCTCATGGTAATCTCCATCTTTTAGTCCTTTAATCTTTTTATCATAAAAAACAACATGTATTGATTCCACAACAATGTTGGTTCTTAGATTGTAGACTCTATATGCTTTACCAACAACATATCCAACAAAAATTCCTTCATCTGCTTTAGCATTAAACTTCCCATTTTGATCAGTTTGATTTCTCAGAATAAAGCATTTGCAGCCAAAGACATGAAGAAAGTTTAGGGTTGGCTTCTTGTTCTTGAACAATTGATAAGGAGTCACGCATCTTGCTTGATTAACCAGAGAAATGTTCTGAGTGTAGCATGCAGTATTTACAGCTTCAGCCCAGAAATATGTTGGTAACTTAGATTCTTCAAGCATTGTCCTTGCAGCTTCAATAAGTGATCTGTTCTTCCTTTCCACTACTCCATTCTGTTGTGGAGTCCTTGCTGCTGAAAACTCATGCATAATCCCATTTTCCTCACAAATTGCTCTCATGACAGAATTCTTGAATTCAGTTCCATTGTCACTCCTGATTCTTCTAACCTTGAAATCAGGATGATTATTGACTTGCCTTATGTGATTGATGATGATTTCACTAGCCTCATCTTTAGACTTTAGGAAATATGTCTAAGAGAACTTTGAGAAATCATCTACAATTACTAGGCAAAATCTTTTCCTTGAGATGGACAATACATTGACTGGTCCAAACAAATCCATGTGAAGCAGTTACAAAGGCTCTTCAATTGTTGAATCAAGTTTCTTCCTGAATGATGCTTTAATATGCTTCCCTTTTTGGCAGGCATCACACAGTCCATCCTTTGAAAACTCCACTAGAGGAATGCCTTTAACCATTTCTTTCTTTACCAGCTCATTTATGGTCTTGAAGTTTAAATGGGATAGCTTCTTGTGTCATAGCCAACTTTCATCCTGACTTGCTTTACTGAGAAGACAAGTTACAGACTCTGCATTGGATGAGTTGAAATCAGCTAGGTACACATTTCCTTTTCTTACACCAGTGAGAACCACTTTGTTACTTCTTTTATTATTCACAACACAGGCTTCTGAATTGAAGGTTACTGAATTGCCTTTATCACAAAGATGGCTGATACTCAACAGATTATATTTGAGACCATCCACTAAAGTAACCTCCTCAATGATGACATTGTCCTTTGAAATCAAGCCATATCCCACAGTATAACCCTTGCTGTCATCTCCAAAAGTAATACTCGGGCCAGCTCTCTCCTTAAACTCTGTGAGCAGGGTAGAATCACCAGTCATGTGTCTTGAACAACCACTATCCAAGTACCAAAGATTCTTTCTGTTTCCCTGCACACATCAAAATCAAATCAAGTTGATTTTGGTACCCAAGTTTCCTTGGTTCCTGCCTTGTTAGCTTTCTTTTTCTATTTCTTAGGCTTTATCTCATTTGGCTTAGGAATTTCAGATTCATCCTTAGTCATTTGAGTTGGACCTTTGAAACCATTCATTGCAACAGAATTATCATGCATATTATGACAAACAGGAAATGACATGCTTGGTGTAAACATGTTATTCCAGTAAGGCATGCTAAATGGCATTTGTGGCATACTATATGCAGCATAATAAGGATTAGGTGCAAATGGCATATTAGCAAACTGTGCATTCATATTCTGTGTAGACATAGCATTAACAGGCATGGGAGGCATGGCATTCATGTTAGGAAATTGAGACTGAATAGACATGGGAGTAGGCATGGCAAATTTGCAATTAACAGATAAATGATTTACACTACCACACTTGACACAGATTTTATTAGGAGCATATTTATCAGGTGTTTAGTTATTGTGTTTCCCTACTTTTCCATTCCTATTGTTTTTCCTTTTAGTCTCTGTTTTTACCTCAATCTTTTCATGTCTGTCACTTAACTGTTTGACAGTCATGTGACCAACATTAGCCTTTTTCCCTTTCTTAACTTGACTTGACTCTCCTGAAACAAAGTTCTTGGAAACAGACCCATACTTCTCATTCAGCTTAACTAGTTTGGCTTTACTAATGGGCTTGCTCACAGCCGATAGATGATGATTTTCATCATTCGACGGATAACACTTTTTGTTATCCGACGGATGATCCTCATCATCCGTCGAGTCTACATCTGTTAGTAGTCTATCTACCAAAATAGGTTCTAGTCTCTCTTTGTTCTTTTTCCAGGCTTCATCACAGAAAGACTCGATTCCTTGAACTTTGGTGATTTGAGCATGAACATCTCTGGATGTTTTCCATGCTTTAATCACTTCTTGTTCACGCTCGAGTTGTTTCTTCAAAATTTCTTCCTTCTTTAAGGACTCAGTTAATTCCTCCTTAACAATCTTACACTCAATTCTTAATTTCTCAAAATCAATAAACTGAGACTCAAGCACATTATTCCTCTCACTCAAAAACAAATTGTTTTCTTTGATTTTGACATTTTCTTTAGTAAGAGACTTAACTATAACACGCAAATGATATAACTCTGTAGACGAATCATTAATGGCATCATTACACTCAGCTTTAGATAAATGTGCAAGGTTTGTAGTAATTACCTGATTGCTTGAGTAACTTGTCTTTGTCTCATCAGACTTGGCCATTAGGACTAGATTGACATAGCTGACATCTTCATCTTCATCCAGACCATCTGCTGCCCTGTCATTTTCTTGTGTAATAAAAGCCCTTTCCTTTTGCTTGAGTAGATCAAAGTATTTTTGCTTATAATCCATAGACTTAAACCTTTTCTTACTGGAATCTGACTTCCTACACTCACTGACAAAATGCCCTGCCAAGCCACATTTGAAACATTTGAATTTTGACTTATCCACCATGTTTCTATTTGGCTTGGCTGCTCCAAAGTTCTTCTTAAACTTGAGCTTGGAAAATCTCCTAGAAAGAAATGCTAGGTGCTCATCAATGTCCTCCATGTCATCTTGGCTCAATGAATCTTCACTTTCTACTACAAGCCCCTTGCCCTTGTTCTCACAGACCTTTGAATTTGATTCAACAGCTTCCATCTTCACTTCCTTCTCCTTTTCCAACTCAGCAACTAGTACAATGGATCATTCTTTCTTCTTTCCTCTCTCCATCCTTTCATCCTGCTCTATTTCAAGCTCATAGGTTTTTAGGATGCCATACAGTCTCTCCAAAGTAAACTCCTTGTAATCCTGTGAGTTTCTTAATGGGACTGTCATTGGTTTCCATTCCTTTGGAAGAGATCTAAGGAATTTCAGATTAGAGTCTTTAGTCTGATAGACCCTTCCATGCAACTTAAAAGCATTTAGTAGTTTTTGAAACCTACTAAAGATGTCAGTGAGAGACTCACTTTCTTCATTGTGAAAATGCTCATATTGCTGAATCAAGAGCTGCATCTTATTTTCTTTAACTTGGTCAGTGCTATCACAGATTATCTGTATTGTATCCCAAACCTCCTTGGCAGTTTTGCAGTTGATAATGTTGTCAAACATGTCTCCATCAACTCCATTAAATAGGATGTTCATGGCCTTTTTATCTTTCCTGACTTGTTCAATTTCAGGATCAGGCCATTCATGCCTTGGCTTGGGGACTGATGGCTCCTTTCCTATTGCAGCTCTCATTGGAACATGAGGGCCTTTTTCTATGCAGTCCACATAGGCCTCATCTTGAGAAAGCATATGAAGATGCATCTTTACCTTCCAATGATGGTAATTATCTTTATCCAGAAAATGAATCTTGACTCCAACATCCTTCTTGTTCATCTTGCTGAACTATTTTGATCTTTAAACGCTTTGTAAGTTAAGAGCTTGCTTTGATACCAATTGTTAGTCCCTTAACAATGTAGCAAGAATTACAGAAGGGGGCTTGAATGGAATTCTTGAAACTTTTTCTTGAAATAAAATGTTCAAACTCGAATATAAATATAAGTGTATTGATTAGCACAATGCGGAATAAAAACTTAAGTGAATCAAAACACAAGTAATTAAAAACTAGAGTCTTTAAAAAACTTTCTGGTGGATTAAAACAATTTCACCAGATATATATATATATATATATATATATATATATTATATCGAGAGAACTCTGTGTGCAAGAATGCTCACAGCTGCTTACAAATATGAACTACTGAGAATACAGAGAAATGCTAATAATTCTGCTTACAAATGTTTCTCACTTTTTGTATCTTAGATCTATGTTTCTGTTTGCTACTTCTTGGTTTATATATTACCAAGATTACAAAGTCAAAAGACAGAATCATTATAAAAACTATCAGGTCTAATGCTTTGCTACTTTGTTCTCTATTACCCAGTTAATAGGCTTCCTTGTTCCACTTGCAAACACTTCGACGCATGTGACCAGTTGTCACCGTCAACTGATATTTGAATTCTTTATCCGTTGAGTACATGATCATCCGTCGACTTTATGATCATCCATTGATGGCTTCATTGATCATCCTTCGACTGCTATATTGAACATCCATTGATAGCCATTTGATCATCCGTCGATGGCTTTTTTAATCATCTGTCGGTAACTATTTTGGCACTTGACTTCAATTCATTTATGCAGAATTACAAGACATCATCTATGTACAATTAATCAACATATTCTGCATATCTAGTTAAAGTCAACATGACTTATATGCTACTACAGAATCTATACAAAGGTGTATACAGAAATGTGCTACAGACTCATTATTACATAAGCTACTCACTCGATGGATAATAAGTTATCATCCGTCGGGACTATAATGAGTTATCCGTCGGGACTATAATTCTTATCCGTCGAGTGCTACATTATTTCACTAAGTAAAATCTACTTAGGTGTTTTGTTTATATAATCATCAAGTACACAACATATGCACAACAAGAATATTATTCATTGTAACCATAGCAGCTCTCGTGATATTTGTTCATCACTGAGAGAGAACGATTCCATTATAATACTGTTTTATTAAAAAGATTATTTTGTGTTTCATACTTATGTTTTTAATTCGATTTGATTGTAGTATACACTGTATTCAACCCCCTTCTACACTGTGTGTGACCTAACAAAGTAGTACTTAACTTCTTTTTTTTGGATTTTGATACCCATCAATTTTTCACACTTTAATAAAGAAATCCCTACACTATATATCATCAACCCTCAAATGAATCAAAATGCTCTACTAGTAAATCAAGACAAGAATGAACAAGTAGGTTCAAGAATTTAGATAGGTGATATATCAAAAGAACATATAAAAAGCTCAAAGGGGTTCACTAGGGATATAATTTATTGGTGTTGTTTAGGTAAATGAGGTTATCCTAGTGCCTTTATCATTTCCATGCATACAAATACCATGTAGTCTAAACAAGGTTTAAAAACAAGTTATAGAGCAACATACTGCATGATGAACAACACAACAATAAAATTGACTGATATAAAATGTATCAATCTCAAATTAGGCTCAAGATCTCACAAGGTAAAAGCATGCTTCAGTACTTACTAAAACTGGCAAAGATTCATCTCAAGTTTTAGAATTTTTGCAAGCATATAAAAGGAATCATCATGCAACAAATAATTTTCTATAGATATGACACATCAACTAATCATGCAAAAGAAGCTCACAAGATGTGTACTTATCCTAGTTAAAAAACTACGAGACTAGGCAATTACTTTTTAATTATTTTTTTTTTGTATTTTTTATATTTTTAATTTTTAAAAAAAAAATTATAATATATATATATATATTTGGATTTTTTATCATTGAGAACCCATCCCCACACTTAATTTGTTTATTGCCCTCAATGAACTAACTAACAAAATACAAAAAGAATAAAATAAAATTCTACACTAAAAAGAATGAAAACTCCCCTGAGAGGTGTATGAAGCAAACGTGACAAGTCGGAAGAAAAATTATCGTGGTTGTTGCGAATGGGCTGAAAATATGCAAAGAATAGTTTGGAACGGTAGGGCACTAGAAATCAGACATCCACACCCCCACATGACAACATACATAATATAAATATTACAACTAATTATTCCTTTGTTTCTTTTTTTTTGTACGACAACAAAATACAAACTTACATATATGTTATAAATTATATATCTCACATATTTATTAATATAGGCTATATTTAAAATATAGATAGAGCATTAAGTATATTACATAAATAAATAATTTTAAAAAATAAAAGAAATATTATTACTTTAAGTAATAAAATAAAAAAATTAATTATAATAATATATTAAGTTACACAATAGTATTGGTAGTAGTAGTAGTAGTAATAATAATAATAAAAATAATAAACATAATAATAATAATAATAATAATAATAATATTTGCATAAGTAAGAATAATAATAAAAATATAAAAAAAATATAAATAATATGTACAAATATTAATCATAATATAATACTTATTCTAGTAAAAATAATAAAAATTAAAATAATAAAAGTAATAACAGAATAATATATTATTAATAAAAGAATAATAAGAATGATATAATAATAAAGTAAAAATATTATAAACAAAAGAATACAAAATTAATAAAAAATAACATATAGGGGAGGGGTGTTGCACACGCTGGGGTTGTACACAGGAGGGGTTGTTTAAAATTTGTTAAACATGTTATAGCGGGGGATAGAGCAAGCCAAACGAACGGGCCGAGCGTGCCGGGCCAAATTTTTTGCGGGCAGGTTTAGTCACCAGTAAAGCCGTGAACGACCCGTAAAATTTAACGGTCCGTGCCGAACCGTGCCGATCAATCAAATGAGTAAATCGTTAACGGCCTGGGAATTAAACGAATAGAACGGTTCAGGCTTGGTGCGTGTTTCCAGGAGCTGCGTGACGAATAATTCGCGGTTCAACCGCGAATTGGCGAATCAGGCGGTCCAGTTGTTATTCATTTGTGTGTTACTATTAGTCTGTTACTTTGTCAATTGTTAGCCCACAAACTCACATGCCCATTAATTATTAACAAATTATTTTCCGGAATTTCTTTTTCTTTTTTCCAGTTCACTTCCTATATTAACAAATTATTTATCTATTTTTTTTATTTTAGTTCTGAAGTTGACTTAATTTTTTAAAAATATTTCAAATTGATTTTTTAAAACTAGCAAACAGAAATGTTACAATTAATTTGGGCCTCTAAAAAATTGTGTTAATTTTTTCCCCAAATTTGTAAAACTAGAATGTATGATGTATGATTTGTAAAACTAGAATGTGTTAAAATAAAATAAGGAAAAGAGGACGGTACCTCTATAAATTTTATCAATTAAAAAAAATGTTACAATTGATTTGAGAGGACTCCTCTCTAAAAAAACGGAACAACCCGTGTTTACATTTTAAATAAAATACAAAACATAAAATTTTTTAAAAATAGATGGCAAAAATACGTTATCAACTATTCAAATTCTTCTTCTTCTTGTGGATCGTTCGCTGACATGCCCGATTCCAATGAAGTGTCCATCGTCATCCAAGTATCCTCTTCGCCGTCCGAGTCATCTTTTTTCCTCCCTTGTTGTTTCTTTGCCGCTTGATCCCAATACTTTTTGCAAACACATATCTTGACCACATCCGGTGCAAGACTTGATCTCTTCTCGTCCAACACTCTTCTACCGGCACTGAAAGCGGACTCGGAAACAATGGTAGAGACGGGAACTACTAAAATGTCCCATGCAATTTTAGCTAATCCGGAAATTGGTTCTCATGATTCTTCCACCACGTTAGTATTGAAAAATCCTCATCGAACTCATAATTATATGAAAAAACTCTCTAACCATGCTAAATGAAGTTGTAGGTGTAGATGCATTTTCGGGAATTCTACACTTTTGTTTTTTAGTTAGGATACCAAGCAATGTGGGATTAAATCTACTAGACTGACTAGTCTTAAGTGGTATAATAGTTTGAGTTCTAGGAGTATATAGATTAATAAGATGGTGTAATAAGTATAAACAATTTTGCACATAAAGCACGTGATTATATGAAACTCTTAACACCGAGTAATAATGTTCTAACATATTTTCTAAACCTTTTTTTCTAACACCGGGATCAATAAGACATGCAACACCATAAATAAAAAGAAATTCGGTAAAATATTCTATCCACTTTTTCTATATCAACAATAATTGCACCAAAACAATTATCAGTTTAATATGCTTTTAAAATAGTAATAATATTAACAGACTCAATATTAACAAGATGTACATTTGGCTCGTAAACGTAAGAAAATATCTTAGTACCTCGTGTTAGTGTTTGTGCCCTAGAGACAACACTATTATATTTATATTGTGAAACATTTAGATTATTAATTATGATTCTATGGATTATTCTTTAGTAATTTATTGTATCTTTATTTACCATGATAAAATATTAGATTAATAAATGTCCTTGGAATATGATATGTAAATCTATATCTCTAAGTGCGTGACTTAGAAATGAGATTATGAGAATAGTATTAATATTCCAAAAGGTCCCTAGTCAAGTATTATTGTTAAGGGACGATAATAAATACGTTGAGACTAGTGTGTTTGCTGACTGATGATCACATCTTATTGATCATATGTATAGTGATACTAAAGTCAAAACACAGGCACATGTATTCATTACATTGTACTGGATTGACCCGTTGTGAGATACTACATGTTTAATGTGTCATAAGTTAATCTCACAGTGATAATGATGTATTGGTTCTTAGACCTGAAATCATTATATTTCTATACGAGAATTACTATACTTTGATAATATTGAAAGTTATCCTTGACCGGGTAATCATAAAAGTAGACATTGAGTATATTATGAATCGTATGAGAAATATGAATGATCTAGATGGGATTTAGCCCTCCTATGTTAAAGGAGTGTTGTTATTGGCCTCTTGATTGAGTAAGACTATAAAATGCATGTTCGTGCTCAAATACTGATTTGTTTAATAGTTTACTCATTGATCAAGGAAAGAAGGATTAAACGCTTGCAGAGGATGACACAATGCATGCCTCGAGTTTGATCAATAATATAAGGCTAAAGGGATTATATTACATTGTACATTATTCACGAAAGGTTTAATTGAATCACCAATTATTATTATTACTTGGGAGCAATGCTGTATTACCAGATGACACTCATTGTTTATAATTTTATTATTGGAAAATAATTGTTTTGCCAACGTAGTAATAACCTAAAGGCTCACACACAAAGAACATTGAAAACAGAGTGTTATTTAAATTATGAATTTAAATATTTTATTATTATTAGTTCAAATTTATTTATTAAATTAATTAAGTGAGACTTGATTAATTATATATATTAGAATTTGAATTTAATAATAAGATAAACCCAAAAATTCAGAATGGGTCTTGTAGAAGCCCATTAGGTTTAGGGTTAGGCCTTAATCCTCTCTCTCCCCTATATATGCATTAAGATGTATACTTTTAAGGTTAGCAGTTGCATCATGTTTTTGGAGAAAAACCCTAGAAGCTCTACATCCTAGAGAGGCTTGATCGAGAGAGAGAGAGGAAGAGGCAACCAAATCGGCTAGTACCGGTTCCGGTGATCGTTGGACGATTGGACGTTCGTGTGGATACCTTTGGAGAGCAGATCTTTGCAAGGAGGGATGCTGTGGTTCTTCAAGATCATAACACCCATTATAGTCAGAAGAAAAGCTTTATTAAGGTACATGATCCAATTCTCCATAATCATCCAGTATTTATACATAGATCCTGCGGTAGGGATTCAAAATTTTTGATTTTCCGCTCCGTTTTAATGTTCGAATCCCTAACACCACGTGCATAACAATCAACCAAATCACGTACCCTAATTGCCAAGTCCCATTCATTTTCGATAATAACTCTATCCTCCACTTGATTTCTTGGATCAGAATTATATAACTCGGTGATAACTACCTTATATTTAATTGCCTCGCATAATAATTTATAAGTCGAACTCCATCTCGTGGGACAGTCAATTCCCCACTTTTTGGGTTTCAATCCATTTTCTCCACACAATTTTTTATATTATCTTTTTAATGTGTGTGCGATACGTAAATACTTAATTATTTTTCTAATAGGTGCTAAAAATTCGGTTATTTGTTAAAAACCCTTTTGTGCCGATAAGTTGATTATGTGTGCACAACATCTAACATGCAAGAAAACACCATCTAAAGTAGTAGGAATATCTTGTGCAATATAGTAAATAGCTTTATCATTTGCTGAATCATTATCCAAGAAATTAGTAAACACCTTGTGTTGCAAATTAAATTCGTTAATAGTTTCGACTATTCGCGTCTTTATGTTATAACCCATGTGTGACTCATCCATAACATCAAAGGCAATTATTCATTTTTGTAAAAATTAATCGGAATCAATCCAATGAACGGTAACAGAAATAAATGGTTCGCCGTAACCTGAACTCCAACAATCACTAGTTAAAGAAACCATGCCATCATAATCACAAAAAAAATCAATTTATTATGCTTGTTTACTATAATATTATTTTTGTGTGTGATGTTTACGCGTATTCCTAGGAATTCTTTTAAATACCGGATTTATTATTTCTTTAATCATGTGCTCTAAATTTGGACTCTCACCGTGAGAGAAAGGCAACTCGTCTAGTGTAACATAAGTACAAAAAGATTTGATCATTATATCTCTACTATAAAGGAAAGGCATACCTCCACCAGGAAACATTGTCATGAAACCACCATTTTGTGTTTGTTCCGGGGATTCTCCACGTGCCTATCCACTTTCGTGACTTTGTTTCGAAATTCCGTGATGCATTTTTAAATGTCGATTAAGTGTACCCGTGCCCGCCCCTTTAAAGTGAAAAGGGGATTGATTTCGCCCACTTTGAATACAAAGAAAACAAAAACATTATAATTTGTTGGGATCTTCTGGTATAGCTTGTCTCGAAAAATATTTCCAAACATGCGACGAATGTCTCGAAGTACAAGAGCTCTCCTGCTATTTTTTAATATACACAAAATTAATAAAGTATTCGAATTTTACGAAAATTAACAACCGAATTTTGTAAAATAATCACAGAATCTTATCAAGTTTTTAAAATAATCAACTTACTGTTTAAAAATCAAAAAATTAACACAAAATAAAGATATTTTAAAAAAAACAAAAATTAAATATTTACAAATACAAAATAAAAAATTTCAAAAATAAAAAATCCGAACAGAAAATATAAAAACGGGAGCTTGAATTTACCGGGTTCGATGTGGTGGTGGTGGGTCAAGGAGGTCACATTAAATTGGCTTGACTCGAGCCCTGAGAGGATTGAGTGCCTCTTCCTTCCTCTCTCCATTTTTTTAAAAAAGCTTGCCTGAAAAACTGAAGAGCTTGCCTGAATTTTTTATCGTCTCGCCAAAAAATTTTAAGGTCGCCGGAAAACCTATACTTGATTGCTTGTAGCTTGACAGTGAATTTTGTGAATTGTTATTTGTTATATGCGTAATTAATTTAACAGTGATAAAGAAATATAAAAACAGAGAGATAACTGAGAGATGACAACGAGAGTGTGAGAATTGAGATGAGAGTTGATATTTTGTGGTGTCGAGTTGGGAGGAGATGGAATGGATTTATAGGAAAATAATAGAACATTTAAATCAAACGTTATGTACGGGTGAACATTGGGGAGGCAGGCGGTAGCAAGAGCAGGTGAATGTTCGAGGGGACAGACACAGACAGGGGAGAGCCGTTGACGCCTGTAATTAACTCGCGAGTCGCGAGCCGGTTTGGCGGGCCGTGCCGAGCAGTTCAGTTCCAGCTGAATCATTCCGATTTAGCGGGCCATGTCAGGCCGGTTACGGTCTCCCAGATTTCAACTCGTGTTCGGTTCATTTGTATAGACGGTTTGTCCCGAATTTTGAATCGGCACGTGACGAGCTGACTTACACAATTTTTATGCGAGCCGATTTCCGGTCGGGCAGAGCCAAACCGCCCGTTTGGCCGGCTCTAACGGGGGATAGTGCACCCAGGGAGCAGCGATGCACCGCAGTTCTTTTAATTTTTCTTTTCCATTTTTTATTTTACTTGCCGCACCGTCACATCACCAGGTTATTCTAGAGAGCTCACATACTGCAGGTAGTAGAATACACATCGAGGATCACAAAAAAATTCTTTTTTTAGTCGTTAGTTGCACTATAGGGAGAATAAACTACACCACATATCTGTTTTTTAATTTTACAACATGAAAAACTTCACACAAAAATCATCAAGGCACCTTGAGGGAGTAAAAAAATACAAAAAACGACTACCTAAAAGAAATTTATAATTTTTTTGAATATAATAATAATAATAATAATAATAATAATAATAATTATACAATAATATATATTACTAATAATGATAGTAATAGCTATAATACAAAAAATTTACATTACCAACACACGTTGGGTTGCCTCCCAAAAAACGCTATTTTTAAGGTCAATAGCTTGACCTCCTCAAAATCATTACGGTGAAGGCGGAATATCCACTTTCTCAACCATAAATATGCTACCAAGAAAAGTATCAAAAGTACAAGTTGTCTTTATCATGGAAAAAGCCTCCAAACAATTATCGGTAAAAACAAATATAACATTAATAAGCAACAATAGAGGAAGTGCTTGTGCAACTTTGGAAAGTTTTGCGATAAAATAACGAAAAAATTCATCACCACGGAAAGAACAAACTCCCTTAACATTCACACGAGGTGGAGGCTCAGGCGGTGGTTTGTCGGCACCCCTAACCTTCTGAGGAGCCATTCGAACATCTTGGCTTAATAAATCAACAAATAAAGAGATACCTTCATCTTCTCCCTCTTCTTCATCTTGAAACTTAAGAGTTATTTTAAGCGGATTATGAACCAGCGTTTGGGAAATATTATAAATAATCGGTGTCATCATGTCAACCTTGTACCATGTGTCCTCAAGTATGGGGCCTTGTAAGTAGAGGTAAAAGTGAAAGTAAATTTACTAATACCCAACCTTTGATCAACATAAGCTATGTCTCGATTTAGGAATGGTAGCTTAGGCACAAGTTGAGGAAGAGAAACAACAATCATCTTGGTATTACTTTCTTCTATTTTGTTATCCCCCCTCACATTATCCTCAACAACAACATTATTGATCACATAATCAGTGGCATGCTCCTCCTCAGAAATAATATTTATATCAGCACCGAACATCGATAAATTGTCATCTTCAAGATCATCATTAAGAGTGATGACACTCTCATCCTCTTCTAGTTGGATTGGTTGTGATGGTAACAAGTTTTGTTGCCTTGTTGTGGAAGAGTTAATCAATTGTGCAATTTGAGATTTTATCATCAAATTTCAAGTTTTCAGTTCTTTAATCACATCGGTACTCTCCCCAAAACTATTTTATAGTTTCTTCAACAATACATCATTCACTCGCCTGATCAGGTTGAACATCTACATTAGTTTGAAAAACTTGTAGATCTTTTTGTAGTGAAGGATATTGATATTGCTGTAGTGATGGTGGTTTTTCATAGTATTGTTGTTGGTATTGATGTTGATCACGATATGTAAAATTATGAACACCAGTATCCATGTATGAGAAATCAGGTTGATCCACCCATTCTTGATCAAATATATTAGAATACTGGTTGTACCCATATCCATCTTTAAAAGAATTCATCTGCCAAACTGAGTTTTCTGAGAATTGTAGATATTGTATAAGCATTCATAACCATAGTGACCCTGTACACCACAAATTAGAAAAAAGTTATAATTTCTGTTAATTAAATTCCAAGAAGTGATAAATTGTGTAAGATTCTAAGAGTGTTAATGCTCGGGAGAGATTAGCATACTTTAGTTATGGGATCATATTTATTGCTTTAGCTTAGAAGTCAATTATTATGTAAGCATGGTGGACCTGATTTTCCTAGGTTTATAATTCCTTGTTTAGCGTCTAATTAATTAGTATTAATTTAGTCGTAGATATTAGCTAGTTATAGTCTTTATAATCGATTTGTCCTTGAAATAATTGATAGTAAATGAATTAAAATTGATAGAACTTGTCTTCTTGTGGATACGACCTACTTGCCACTTTGTACTAGCAATATACACCATTTGTTTGCGGTTAGATTAAATAAACACATCAAATTACATGATACACTCTTACATTTTCATTTTCAGATACCATCTCCGTTACTGATCAGATCCACATACTCTGTTTTTTCCCAATAACTAAGTCATAAACATTCTCAGAATCAAGGAGGGACATCAAAACACTTTCCCTTTCCAAGAACCTCTTTTCCCATGCAATTAACTAAGGGCACTCTGCTTCGATACTAAAGTTACCCAGTTTTTCGTAGGTATAAAACCAAGTGTAGTATGAAACAAGTGCAACATCCATAAAACCATAGGTTTGACCCTCATTAAGAAGTCATGTCACAAAGCTCATTCCTTAACATCTTAAGGTTGTCAACGAAATCCTTAACCGCTCCCTTTTCTCTTCACCTTTCATTGTCAAATTTTCCTTGAAGCATCAATGATTCCGCATTTTATTTTAAAATGTATTAATTAGTTAAAACTTTTAAAAATCTTATGTAAAAAAATACTTTTAGAAGAAATGATAATTTATTGTCAATGAATTCGACCCATAATGACGTTGTACGGAAGCGTTGGAGAAATAAGCGCTAATTCTCGAAAAAACTTTCACATAAGAAATCATTAAAAACCTTAAATCTTCAATCCACAAGGGTTTCTTATCCACAAGAAAGATAAAGATAAAAACTCTTTAGGTTTTGATTTTAATAAATGATTCTTAATATGTTACATCATAAGATTGGTTATATAGAGATATAAAACCCTTAAATGAAATAAAAATAAATCCTAATTGAAAATAAATAATAATTAAAGGTAGCGTGATCATGCAGTCATGAGCATTAGCATGCTATGTCTTCCATCTGGCCATCAAAAAATTACTGTTATTTTTTCCAATTTTGGCATGACCATGCAATCGAACGACGTGAGCATGCCATCATATATCCTCAACAGCGTGACCATGCAGCCATCACCATGATCATACCTCTGGTCTTCTCGCACTTATCACACCCTTGATTATGTTCTCCTCCATCAGACTCCTCCACTTCAAAAGAACTCGAGCTCAAGTTCTCATCTAGAATAACAATTATGTTGATTTGCTCTTTATCTCGTCATGGTGGTACTTTTAAAGGCAACAACCTTATTGGAACTTTGTACCTGAACTCTTTTTTAAGATTAATTTTTTTTTGAAAACAACACTTGAGTTAATCCAACCACGTGTTTTTAACCATTGCTGACTTAGAACTGAAACCAACTTCAACTTCTTTACACCCAGTATTTGCATGAACAAACATCACATATTCAAAAGAAGGATAACGGGAAAGTCTATCCCCCAATGGATACCCTTCATCATTGTCAATTATTTTCTCCCTATTTATGTGATATAAGTTGTTGGGTCCTTAATACAACTGTAATGGGGGGTGAATACAGTTTATGCAGATAAATCGAATTATACACTCAACAGGATAAACAGTTTTTTATTGATTGATAAAAACTGACTACAAACTAATCTCTCAAAGGATGTATAGATATCCTTGAGAGCTTCTAGGTTACAAAAAAGATATATCAATACGCGATACATAAAGTGTTAACCTAATCTTTGCTTATAAACTTCACAACTACACAATCAAATAAGATGTTAGATATATTTGATAATGTCATGTGTAATATGATTTGTGTTTAGTTTTCAGATCTTACTTAAACAGGACAAATCAGTTCTTAACTGGAAATCAGCACTTATACTGAAGACAGGACTTAAGATTCAGAAGATATTTATGAGGAAATAATATGAGGACTTAAGGAGATATTCAGATAAGGCAGGCGGCTGATTGAAAGGAAAGAAGATCGAGACTAAGACAGAAATAAATATGCATGAAGAAGGAATTTTATGAAGAATAGAATACTTGGAAGAAAAGATAACTAGTTGATATATTTTAGGAAGCAGAATTATATTCCATATCAATTAGAAGATTATCTTGTAACTGTGTATCTATATAAACACAGGCATAGAGTTTACGCTAAAAGTGTTACGATTATCGAAGTTATAATTCTTTGTAACTCTAGAAGCTCTCGTGATAATTTGTTCGTCACTGAGAGAGGACAGTTCCACATTGTAACATAGTTTATTATGTTGAATAAAATCTATTTTCCAGTTACTTGAGTTTTTATATTCGATTTGATTTTGCTAAACACTGTATTTAACCCCCTTCTACAGTGTGTGAGACCTAGCAAGTGGTATCAAAGCCCTCTGTTAACACACAAACAGTTTAAGATCCAAAAACAATCATGTCTGAAGAAGAAACTCCAAGCAAGCCCACCAAAACTGAAGAACCTCCAAAAACCATAACCCATAGTCGATATGAGACTATAAGAGTTCCCATGTTGAGACCCTCTGAGTATTCCATATGGAAAGTGAAGATGGCTATGTTTATGGAAGCTACAGATCCAGAATATCTCGACACGATTTATGAAGGACCACATATGCCAACCAAACTCTCTGTGGAAGTTGCAGGTCAGCCACCAAAGTCTGTACCAAAGGAGAAAAGTGATTACACTGCTGAAGATATCTCATCAATTGCAAAGTATGCAAAGGTAAGACACTTATTGCACAGTGCCATTGATAATATCATGTCAAACAAGGTAATTCAATGCAAGACTACAAAGGAGATATGGGATGCTTTGGAAACAAGGTGTCAGGGAACTGATGCAATCAAGAAGAACAAGAAGACGATACTCACTTAAGAGTATGAGCACTTTGACTCAAAGCCTGATGAGTCATTAAGTGGTTTATATGACAGATTTGTCAAACTCTTGAATGATTTGTCACTAGTTGACAAAGAGTATGATATTGAAGATTCAAATCTTAAATTCCTATTAGCTCTTCCGGAAAGATGGGATTTAAAAGCCACAATAATAAGAGACAACTATGCTTTTGAGAAAACAACTCTTGATGAAATTTATGGGATGCTCAAGACTCATGAACTTGAGATGGAACAAAGAAGCAAGAGGAATGGAAGAAAGTCAAGGACATTTGCCTTTGTGGATGAGGAGGAAAGTCCCAAAGTAGCTGCCTCAAGAAAAGGCAAGGAAAAAGCTCTCATCACAAAGTCTGATACTGAGTCATCAAGTTCTGATAGTAATGATGACTCAGAATCTGAAGGTTTACCTGAGATTGACCCTGATGAGGAGATGATGAAGCTGTGTCCTGTAATGGTGAAAGGGATCACAAAGATTGCATACAGGAAATTCAGTAGAGGAAAGAAGTTTTCCAGGAAAGGTGCAAGTTCTGACAAGAAAAATTTTAGAAAATCTGAAGGCAAAGGAGGAAAGTCTGACAAAGGAGATTACTCAAATGTCAAATGCTACAACTGTGGTGAGAAAGGCCACATATCTCCTGATTGCAGAAAAGGGAAAAGTGACAAAGGTAAGGCTCTTGTCACAAAGAAGAAAAGTTGGTCAGATGCTTCAGATTCTGAGGATGAGGAAAATTATGCCTTGATGGCAAGTGCTGATAGCAGTTTTGATACTGCTGACTTAAAGGTACCTCAAACTACTTATGCCTTTCATACTGATAATATTATTGAGTTAAGGTTTGTTAGGTCACACACTGTAGAAGGGGGGTTGAATACAGTGTATAGCACAATCAAATCGAATTTAAAGAACACAAGTAACAGAAAACAAACTTTATTAAACTCTGTTACAATGTGGAACTGTCCTCTCTCAGTGATGAACAAAATATCACGAGAGCTGCTAGGGTTACAACGAATATTATTCTCGATAATGATAACACATATAGTGTAAACCCTATGTCTGTGTTTATATACTACACAGTTACAAGATAATCGCTAATTGATATGGAATATAATTCTGCTTCCTAAAATATATCAATCAGTTATCTTTTCTTCCAAGTATTCTATTCTTCATAGAATTCCTTATGCATGCATATCTCTTCTTGCGTTTGTCTTGATCTTCTTTCCTCTCAATCAGCCGCCTTCCTTATCTGAAAGTCTCCTTAAGTCCTGATATTATCTCCTGATAAATATCTCCTGATAACTTAAGTTCTGACAACTTAAAATCTGACTACAGTATAAGTGCTGATTTCCAGTTAAGTACTGATTTGTCCTGTTTAAGTAAGATCTAAAAAGTAAACATAAATCATATCAAACATGACATTATCAAATATATCTAAGAATCTCCCCCAACTTGTAAATTAGCATAATATACAAGTTTAACAGATATTTAATGATGTCAAAAACATTAAGTACAAATGCATGAGAATTTGACTAGATAACTACAACTTACAGTCCTTAAAGCTTTACCAACTTTAACTTCTGATAACAGCTTCAGTCTGTATACACATCAGAACTTGAGCAGTTGTAGATCTTGACTTGGCTTCAACTACTGATCTCTTCGATATTAGGAGTTGTTTTGAGATAGTTCTTTAACAAACATGTCTCAGCATATTTAAGTTCATCAATCATCCTCCTTTTAGCATTCTTCAATTCAAATGTATCTTCACCAATTTGAAAGATAGCAGCCCTGAGATAATTTATTTTAGCTTTCCTTATGTCCTGATCTAATCTGATCAAATATGCCTTGTCAGACTCAAGATTGAATTCCACAGCCTTATAACCCAGAAAGGTAGTTATAATCTTAGTAGAGTTAGGCTTCATCTCGACAATATCACCCTTGTGATCTCTGTACTTGGGGCAGTATGTGTTGTCAGACCTAACAGAATAAAGCTTCTTCTGTCTCTGAATTTGAGTCTTCAAATAATATGCAGTACTATCTGTTAATCTGTTCTTCACTTAAGTAGAAATAGAACATGTTCTAGTTCCTCATAATACTTCAGTGGTATAGCATTCTGCCTAATATGGTAAACCCTTCCATCTGTCATGAAACATAACAAGATGTGTTCTTTCAAGAAGGTATGGTAAACCATCTGTACAGATTCAAGCTGATTCAATCTTTCAGGAGTTGCTCCAACACCTGGTTCACTTAAGGAAGTTGGATCATTGGTTGTGTTATGCACTCTTCTTTTATCAGCACTACCCAATCCAGATTTATCTCTTGCTTCCTCTCTTGTAACAACTCTTGCTTCAAAACCACTTACTGTAGTCTTCAAAGATTGAGTCTCTTTGGCTTTAGTGAATCCTGGTAGGAGTAACTTTATGGATTTAACAAGAGCAATGTCAGAGGTTTCCTTTAACTTATATTTTGATATCAAGCCAACTTGAGCTATGTTAGAGGTTGCTTGCTTCATTGTCATATCAGAACTAACTATATCTTGACTCTGAACAACTTGAGCCATGTCAGAGGTTGTTTGAGAAATCTTCTTTGAAATCAGAGTAAGATTAGCATCTTCATCAGATATTTCTTCATCCATAGCAGGCACATAAACCTTTACAGGTTCACCAACTTTTTCTTTGCCCTTGGACCTTGGATCTATCTGCAATTGTGATTTGGCCATAGTTTCCATAGGATTTGTCCTTTCTTTTATCAAAATGCCTTTACCCTTAGGAAGTTTCTTTTCAACAACAGAAGCTTCAGATTTGGAGTTGACTTTTTCTAACTTAAGTCTAGCTTCTTCTTCCTTTAGACTCTCAAAGTCCATTCCTGGATTTTCTTTCAGAAATAACTGTCTTAAAATCTCCTCATCAAGTTCCAAAATTTCATCAGAACTTATCCTTTTACCAGTATCAGAAGATATTCTTCTCCCAGTATCAAAACTTGTTCTATGACTTGTAGTTCCAGCTTTACTTGATGAAAAACCTTTACCTTGACCATGACCTCCACCCATTCTATAGTTTCCCGGGTCATCTTTCCCATCATCCATTCCCTTCAGTGTCTTAAGAGGTTTGCATTTGGACTTAATTACTTTCTCCCCCTTTTTGGCATCAGCAGTTAAAAGAAGAGAGACAAGCAATTCCACTGAGGATTGGATCTCATTGAGTTGAGATTGCTGAGAAGCTTGAATTTTAAGAATATCATCAATCTGAGCTTGTTGCTTCTCCTGAGTTTTCTCAATGTTCTCAATTCTGTCAAAGGTTGGTTTGTAAAACCTTTCTTTTCAAGTTTGGCAACCAGATCTTGCTGATTTAAGGATTCTTGAATCTTGTCCACCTTGGCCTGAGTTACAGATTGTTGACCTTGAAGGTATCTTGTACTGAGCGTAGTAACTCTTAGCTGTATCTTGAAATCATCATTGATTAGCATCTCATCAGCTTTTGCCAAGTACTTAGCAAGAATTCGTTCAGTTGGAACAAAGGTAACTATGTTCCACTCCTTAGTCCACTCCTGTCCTCTAGGAGTTTCACTCCAAGGTACGGGTGCATATCCTCTAACAAACTTTATAACTAGTTCAGCTTTTGAAGGAGCTTGTAGAGGTGCATGTCCAGAAGGACCAGCTACATCAGCATCTATATTTGTAGCAGCATTACCAGTATCATCAGCATTTGCTGCATCAGAACTTACAGAATCAACATCCTCTGATAAAAGAACAGTATGAGAGGCTATTGAGGCTTCAACAGAGTCTTGTGAGATCAGAGATTCCTGACCCTCTTCCTTAGCTGCTGTTTCCATTCCTTTACCAAAATCTTCAGGCCTTTTTGCCAATGTTTTGAAACTTTTAGCTTTTGAGGAGTCTGTAGGAGCTGCATCATCAGAATTATGCTTTCTAAGCCTTTTTAGGGGCCTAGAACTCCCAATATCAACATCCTTCTGAGAAGAGACCTTCTCAGCTTCTACAATAACAAGTTCTGATACTGGAACCTGTTCCTCAGCATCTGATTCATCTCGCAGAATGAATCTCCTTCTCTTCTGTTGTGTCTGAGGTACTTTCTTAGTCCTCTTAGGTTTGGAAGATGAAGGCTGCACTGTAGGATCTGAAGGTTGAGGTTGAGAAGTTTGAGGTGTTTGAGTAGAGGCGGTAGGTGATGATGGATGAGGTTCAGATGGTTGAACATCAGGATATAGTTCAGTGTATTTAACCGGATCGTAGTTTATTAAGGCTTGTTTGACAGATAAAGGAACTAGGAGGGGTCTTAACACAGCCTTCTTATTATCATTAGATAATAAGTCATTAAAAGCTCTTTTAGCTAGTCTGAATGATGACATTAATTCACTAGCAGATTAGGGCTTATTATCACAGCAGAAACTATAGATAAGTTGATAGAATCTAGCAAAATATACAATAGTTCTATCTTCTGTCATTCTATCCCCAATAAAACCTAAGACAGCACTTGTATAGTCAAAATCAGTTTGATTTATGAGAGCATACCCGATTTGTTGGCTGAATATGGGAATTGCATCAAAATTGGAACATTTGTTTGCAAAAGCCTTGGTTATGCAATCAAAGAAGAAACTCCATTCCCTCCTTATGAAAGATCTCTTCAACTGACCCAGCTTTGCCAATGTCCCCTCATACCCCAGACTGGCCATCATGTTTTGAAGAACTGGCTCTTTAACAGTAGAATAAACACAGTTCTCAGGTAGCTGCAGTGCTTGTCAAACCGTAGACAATGTCATAACATACTCATCCTCCCCTGATGAGAAAATAATACTTGGGGACTCTTGAGCACCACCATCATCATATACTCCGCTTCTCCAGAACTCCAGTACTTGAGTACTAGAGACTGCTTCAGGTTCGGTCAGAGCGTACCCAATATCAGAATTAGCAAGAAAGTCCTGAATGAAATAAAGTTCGGATGGGGCTTCTGACTTGCTAAGAATAGCGGAGAAGTTATTAGGAACAAACTTAGCTCCAGCAAAAATTATGTCCTTGGGTTCCATGAGAAATAAGTGAGAGAGAAAATTGCATGTAAGGTGTTTGATAAAATGTCTGTAAAGAAACCGTCAGTAAATGTGAGAGAGAATAAGAAAAGAGAAACAGTAGAATAAGAATGAAAATAAAAGATTTTAAAGTCTTTTATCTCTTTTACTTAGACACCCCACGTGACAATAGTTAATATGTAGTGGAACAAACCTTGACACTTGTCAGACATGCAGTAGTTAAGGCAAAAAGTAATGGGCATGGTAAATAAGCAATTATTACTTATCACATGCAGTTTTTCAAGGAGAAAAACCATCCCATTAACTAAGTAATCCCATTAATTAAATGATTATTACTGCTTTATCTCTCATAAACCAATATTCAAAAATTATGACTGTTGAGGTAATGACCAAAAATAAACCAAGTAAATAAATACTGCCACGTCAGCATCAGAACTTGATTTTTATCAAAACGTAACAGGTCATCAGAATATGAAACGACTCATATACAAAATCTTGCAATAAAGTAAAATTTCATTAATATATCAAATTAATATATTTCACAAACTTAAATTACATGCAAAAAATTACAAGATTGCCCTAGTCCCAACATCAACAGCTTTAGTCCTAAGCTAAGAAGCCTAACGACTAACTCCTTCTGCTGCTTACGAAGAGGACTGCAAGACGGATGATCAGTTCTTGCTGATGGAGATAACGGAGATGAAGATTTCGTTGGACAGTCAACAAGTCATTTTTAATGATCTCTAGAAATTGAATCCAGAGATTATACGGAATGTTGTTGATGGGATATGCAGTCGGAATTCCATTTTGAAAAATATGCACAGTATCGGTGCCATAGTTGTAAAACCAACCAAACTCAGCCATTGTTTGAGAGAATTGATTTTTTTTACTGAATTATGTTTGGTCAGTTATATAGACCAGGGAAGACCAAAGGATGCATGGAATGAAATGAAAAGAATTAAAGCCTCGTCTCCCTAAACCGATGAGCAATAATGACAGCCATTGGAAGCTTAAAATAGGAGTTAATGAGCACACGAAACCAGTAAAAATTACTATTCATTCACGACTACCACTAACCCAAATTATGTTGGCTGTTTATATCTCACCAAACATATTCTGATTTTAAATATTTCAGATTTAACCACAAATAAGTCAAGTAAAGAATCAGGATTTAATATCAAAACTTAGACTTATATCAGAACTTAACAGTCATCAGAACATGACTCCTTAACTCGAAAGGTGAATGCCCATTTCTGTAATTCTTCACACAAATTCTGATTTCGTTTCTTCAGAACTTAATCATCTGAACTTCCATCATAACTTGTCCTCATAATTTATACAACTGACAGTTAAACTGTTCATCTAAAAGAACATTTATCACCACAGTAATTTTCATCATTCATATGGAGTGTTGTGTGTGCAGTAAGCTAAATATCAGATAAAGATTAAAGTCTGATTCACTTCAGTACATCTTAGAAATAAGGAATAACTAAGAACTTTTCTCAAAACTGTCATGATTATGAAGTCTACTTTAGAATGAGTTCATGCATGAGTCCACCTCAACTGTTTTGTGCTCATTTTATGCATCTTTTGAAATTCCATTTTACAGTGGCTTCTCAGTGTAAGTGAGTCACGACTGCTTATCAGAATTTATGCTATTATCAGAGTATTTCTCCAGTAATCATAGAGTGTGAAAAGTCACCAAGAAAATATTAATTTTGCTTTTCTGATGCATATTACTTAATACCAGCAATGCACTTGGGTCTTCCCTTCAACATTTTTTCTCTAGATCTCGAAGGAGTACCTGATTTTTATTTCTTTTCTTTTCTTTTTCTTTTGATAAGTGAGGCTTATCAGCACTTAGTACATCCACCAGATTTACTAACATCAGAACTTGACAGATAAGAAGCATTATTCTAGTTTTTGATTTAGTAATAAGATAGACAAAGTAAACTTAACTAAGCTCAATATCAGAATTTGCTTTTGTTAAGAGATTTCCACATAAATAATTACTTCATACATGGGACCTTTAGTATATTAGAAATTACTAGGTTAGCATCTAGCACAGTTATACTCATTGGATTGAATAGTCACAGAAACATTCATATCACTATCAGAGTTTAGAAATATACATCAGACAACAATCAGCACTTAGGCATGTTTCAATTTAAGCACATAATACACAAAGATAGTAATATCTGTAAATACTGATCATAAAGTCTGATGTATCAGAACATAAACTAAGCAGATTTAGAGAAAGAACCTGAAACCATTCCAAGTTCATTTACCAATCTTGTAAAAGTAGCTTCATACAATGGTTTTGTGAAGATATCTGCTAGTTGTTGATCTGTTAGAACAAAATCCAATTCCATTGTACCTTCATCCACATGTTCCCGTATGAAGTGGTACCTAATGCTGATGTGCTTTGTCATTGAGTGCTGAACTGGATTACCTGTCATAGCAATAGCACTTTGATTATCACAGTAGATAGGGATTTTAAAGTATGTTAACCCATAATCCAGTAATTGATTCTTCATCCAAAGAATCTGTGCACAATAGCTTCCTGCAGCAATGTATTATGCTTCTGCAGTTGATGTGGAAATTGACTTCTGTTTCTTGCTGATAGGGATAAATAAGTCCTGATTTTATAATTAATGGGCTGATAGGCCCAATAATAAGATGTATAATATTCAGACCAGAAAGGTTAAGCCTGATGGACCAGATCAGGCCTGGTGGAATAAAAAAGGCCCAAAAGCCCTGATTATTAATTAATTTCATAATTAATTAATAAGGGAAAAATCAGCTATTGAGAAGAGTCCCGATAAGGATATAAATCCTTATAGATTAGCCTCAAGGGGACCTAAAAGGATAAGGAATCAGCTTCCTACTTCCTAGGACTCCTAAGTCTATCCTAATTCAGAGGCTTGTCCACCAAGTCTCCTATACCAAGTCCAATTCAAGGACTCCCACATCTATATAAGGGGCCTCACCCCACAAATCAGAACTACGTTTTTTGGCTTGATTCTATAATTCACAGAGATACGTAGGCATCTCGTAAAGGCAAAATTAAGCTACGATACACGAGAGCAGCCATTAAAGGCCTTGAGCTCCCGAATCTTAGTAATAAATACAGCAAATAATAACCTTCGTTTTTTATCCACAACATTTGGCGCCGTCTGTGGGAATACGGAACAACAACCATGGCGAGAACACGGAGAACAACCAGCACTCTGGAGGAGGGAACACCATCAGGGACAACCCAGGTGATTTCATCAACCGTGGAGGTTCCTCCCCATTCAACTTATGCATCTACTCAGGAGGAAGCCCAGACAGGGGCAACTCAACCCCAGCTACAAGGGACAACTCCCCCGATTCAAGGTACGAATCCTCAAGTTCAACAAATACATATACCTGTGAATTCTCGACCCATCGGGTATGAATATTCAACTATTGTTACTACTAACCCCCCTTATGGGATGCCCCTTCACCCTGAGGTTGGAGGAAGCGGATATGCTGGGTGAAGCGAAGCACGAGGGCGGTCTCCCCCCTATATACGAGGTTTGGATCCTATCCCTGAGGATCGGGAATTTTCTGGTCCATACACTGAGAGAGACTCCGAATCTTCGGATGATGAAGTGGCCCCGAGAAGGAGGCGTCCTGGAAAAGAGCCAATGGCCGATGGAAGGCAACGCCCCCAAAGCACCCCAGGGGCGAATCCCCAAGAAGTGCAGGAAAAGATCAGGGCTCATGAGGCTGAAATCCAAAGGCTGAGGCGTGATTTGGAGGCTCACCAAGCCACCAGACCCCACATGCCTCCTAGGGGGAGAAATCCTCCTCCTATCATAGACCTGGATGGTCCGGTAAGAAGAAGGGCTGCTGTCCCAAGAACTGATCCAAGCAATCTCCTTCCCCTTGGAGATCCTGATGATCCAACTCCACCCTTCACAGAAGAGATAATGAATGCCCATATCTCAAGGAAATTCAAGATGCCCACTATCAAAGCCTATGATGGCACGGGAGACCCCGCTAATCATGTTAGGACATTCTCTAATGCACTGCTGCTGCAACCCGTGAATGATGCTATAAAATGTCGGGCCTTCCCTCAAACCCTGTCGGGTATGGCTCAAAGATGGTACAGTCGCCTACCCCCAAATTCTATTGGATCATTCAGAGAACTAAGTCAGGCTTTTATTAAGCAATTCATCAGTGGAAGAGTCCATGAGAAAAGTTCAGCATCTCTTATGAGTCTTGTGCAGGGAGCTAAGGATTCCTTAAGAGATTACCTGAATCGTTTTACAAAGGAGGCTTTAAAAGTCCCAGACCTTGATGATAAGGTAGCCATGATAGCATTGCAACAAGGAACTAGGGATGAGTTTTTCAAGATGTCTTTGGCCAAACGACCCCCTGAGAGCATGTTGCAGCTCCAAGAGAGGGCAGGGAAGTATATCAAGGTTGAAGAAAGTATGAGGAAGACCGTAGTAAGTAATGAGCCCACTGGAGGCAAGAAACGAAAACCTGATTTGGAGTATATCGCTAAGGACAAATATCCTAGAACCGAACAAAACCCTGATTCAACCCCCAAGAAGGGAGGACCTGGGCAAAAGTTCACTGAATATGCTAAGCTGAATGCTCCCAGAAGTCAGATTTTGATGGAGATTGAGAAAGACAGAGATATTCGCTGGCCTAAGCCCTTGAAGGCTGATCCCGCCAAGCTAGATAGGGGCAAGTATTGCAGGTTTCACAAAGATGTTGGCCATGACACCGATGAGTGTAGGCAATTGAAAGATGAAATTGAGTTTTTGATTCGAAAAGAAAGATTGAACAAGTATACTGGAGATGGAGGGGACAGAAATAATAATGGAAGGAAGAACTTTGAAGATCGTAGGAGGGACCAAGACGATCAGGGGCGAAATCCCCAGCCTAGAGGACCAGTTATAAACACCATTTATGGAGGGCCGAGACCTCGAGGGCCTGTGATAAACACGATCTTTGGAGGTCCAACTGCTGCTGGATTGTCCAAAAATTCCAGAAAGGCATATACTAGAGAGGTTATGCATATTGTTGGAGAAGCCCCGAAGAGGGCCAGGACAGAAGTAACATTGGCTTTTGATGATTCCGACCTAGAGGGTGTGAAGTTTCCCCATGACGACCCGCTGGTCATAACACCAATAATAGGAAATAGCCCGGTTAAGAGGGTCCTTGTGGATAATGGTGCTTCTGTGGATATCTTGCTCCACGACACCTTTCTAAGGATGGGGTATAACGACTCCCAGTTAACACCAACCGACATGCCGATATATGGATTTGCTGGAGTAGAATGTCCTGTGGAAGGGATAATCAAATTGCCAACCACCATAGGTACGGAGCCGAGGCAAGCAACGCAGATGCTGGATTTCGTGGTAGTAAAGGCTAGTTCAACTTATAATGCTATCATGGGGAGAACAGGGATACATGCCTTCAAGGCAGTCCCCTCTTCCTACCATTCAGTCATGAAGTTTCCCACCCGAAACGGGATTGGAGAAGAAAGAGGAGATTAAAAAATGGCTAGAAGCTATTATGTGGCCTCTTTGAGGGCAGATGGAGTCGGGGGCAGGTTCTTCCTATTGAAGATATGGATGTTCGAGAAAATGATGAGAATAGAGGAAGGCCAGCAGAAGAATTGGTCTCGGTTCCTTTAGACCCCGAGAATCCTGAGAGGACGACTTTCATTGGAGCCACATTAGAGGAGCCCCTTAGAGGAAAGTTAGTGAAATTTTTGCAAGAAAATAGTGATGTGTTTGCATGGTCAGCAGCTGATATGCCAGGCATAGACCCGGAGTTAATTACTCACAAGCTAAACGTAGATCCAAACCGGAAGACAGTGAAACAAAAGAAAAGAAATTTTGCCCCGGAAAGACAAGAGGCTATAAAGCAGGAAGTGGAAAAGCTCTTAGAGGCTGGTTTCATTGAGGAGATTCAATTTCCGGAGTGGTTAGCAAACCCTGTAATGGTGAAGAAGGCTAATGGAAAGTGGAGGATGTGTATAGACTTCACCGATCTGAATGATGCATGCCCCAAAGACTGTTTTCCGCTGCCTAGAATTGATACTTTGATTGATGCCACCGCTGGACATGAGATGCTGAGTTTCATGGATGGGTTTAGTGGATACAACCAGATCAAAATGCATAAGGATGACATTCCAAAGGTATCATTTATCACTGACTTTGGTGTTTATTGTTATCTTGTTATGGCGTTTCGTCTCAAGAATGCAGGAGCCACCTATCAAAGGTTGGTGAATAGAATTTTTAAGGATCTTATTGGTAAAACTATGGAAGTCTATGTTGATGACATGTTAGTCAAGAGTCTAGTAAAGACTGATCATATAGCCCATTTAAGGGAAGCTTTTGAGGTCCTGAGGTACCACAAGATGATGTTGAATCCGACGAAGTGTGCTTTCGGAGTAGAATCTGGAAAATTCTTGGGATTGATGGTCTCGAAAAGGGGAATTGAGGCAAATCCCGATAAAATAAAGGCAATCCTGGACATGGAACCCCCCAAAACTGTCAAGGATGTTCAGAAGCTCACAGGAAGAGTTGCTGCGTTAGGACGATTCATCTCCAAGTTAGGAGACAAGTGCTTGTCATTTTTCAAGTCACTAAAGAACATCAAAGACTTTGTATGGAGTGAGGAAAATCAGAAGGCATTTGAAGAGTTAAAGAAGTATATGGGCCAGGCCTCGTTGTTGGCCAAGCCAGTTCTGAGTGAAGTTTTATTCTTGTACTTGGCTGTTTCAGAGAGCGCCTTGAGCGCGGTGTTGGTTAAGGAGGAACTGAAAGTCCAGAAACCCGTATACTATATCAGCAAAATTTTGCATGGTGCTGAGTTGAATTATTCAGCCATTGAGAAATTCGCTTTAGCCTTGGTAATGGCTTCAAGAAAGCTGCGTCCTTATTTTCAAGCTCACCAAATTGAAGTGCTAACAAATCAGCCACTGAGAAATATCATTCACAGTCCCAAGGCAAGTGGGAGACTGATTAAGTGGGCAATAGAGTTGGGAGAGTTCGATCTCAAGTATAAGCCACGTACGGCCATAAAAGCCCAGGCACTAGCTGACTTCGTGGTGGAATGTACCGTACCCAACCAAGAAGTCGGGGGGCAGGAAGATACCATACCTCAAGATAAGGGAGTCGACAATGGGGACAAGGAGAAAGAATATTGGGTTCTCTATTTTGATGGAGCATCAAAAACAAATTCCAGTGGAGCAGGGTTGGTTTTGCAAAGCCCTGATGGATTCTTAATTGAGTATGCCATGAAGCTAGACTTCCCAACCACAAACAATGAGGCAGATTATGAAGCCCTGATTGCTGGCCTTGGTCTAGCTGGGACACTTAGAGTCAAAAACTTAAAGGTCCGTGGAGACTCGAAGTTGATCATATCCCAGGTAAAGGGAGAATTTGAGGCAAGGGATGATACGATGGCTAAGTATGTTCGCCTAGTAAGGGCTGTGATGACCCAATTTAATGAATGCCATGTTGAACACATTCCAAGGGAAGAAAATGCTAAAGCAGATGCGCTATCAAAGTTTGCTTCATCTGAGATTGAAGAAAGTTCAGGAAGTGTGTACTTCCGTGTTTTAAAGACACGAAGCATAGATGTTAAGCTTGTGGCTCCCGTAGGCTTGGGGACGTTATGGATTGATCCCATCAAGGCTCACATTCAGACCGGTTGGTTGCCAAGCGATGCAATTGAGGCACGGAAGTTAACTGTTCGAGCACTAAGGTACTCTTTGATAGATGGGATTCTATATAAAAGATCTTTCGTGGTTCCTTACTTGAGGTGTCTCAGGCCCAATGAGGCACGCTTAGCTTTTGAGGAAGTGCATGGAGGTATTTGTGGGCAACACTTGGGGGGCAGGGCCTTGGCTCATAAGATAACTCGTTTAGGCTTCTATTGGCCAGAAATGATGGCTGATGCCAAAGAATATGTAAAGAAGTGTGATCGCTGTCAGAAGCATGCACCAGTCGCCAGAAAACCCCCCGAGATGCTGACCTCTATCAACTCACCTATTCCCTTTGCTATGTGGGGGATGGATATTCTAGGGCCTTTTCCTATGGCCACAGCACAAAGGAAGTTTCTGATTGTAGCCATTGATTATTTCACCAAGTGGATCGAAGCCAAACCTTTGGCCAAAATCATAACTAAGCAGGTTGCACAATTCCTATGGGAAAACATTATGTGCCGATATGGAATTCCCCGTATCCTCGTCACTGACAATGGAACACAATTCAACAACGAGGAATTCAAGAAGTATTGCGAAGAAAATGAAATTGAGTTACGGTTCACCTCTATGGCTCACCCGCAAGCCAATGGGCAAGCGGAGGTAGCAAATCGGATAATCCTGGATGGACTAAAGAAGAGGATCGAAAAGTCAAGAGATAATTGGGTGGATGAGATACTTCCCATATTATGGGCCTATAGGACTACCTGTAGGGTCACGACAAATGCAACTCCTTTCATGTTGGCATATGGGGCAGAAGCAGTAGTTCCCGTGGAGATATCACATTCCTCTCCAAGGATTCAGGCTTTTGATGAAAAAGAAAATGAAGAAGGGCAGAAGTTAGCCCTGGATTTCATCGATGAAGTGCGAGATAAAGCACATGCAAAGATAGTAGAATATCAGAAAAAAGCTTCATTCTACTACAACCTAAGGGTTAAAGAGAGGTTTTTCAAACAAGGTGACCTAATCTTGAGAAAAATAGAGGCTTCTGGTGTCAGACAGAAAGGAAAGCTTGCCCCAAATTGGGAAGGGCCGTATAGAGTCAAGAGCGTTCAGGTAGACGAACCTACAAGCTGGAGACTATGGATGGTTTTGAAGTTCCGAGAACCTGGCACGCACAAAACCTGAAGGTTTACTACGTGTAAGATGGTCGAAGTACGATTCTCACTTGTCATTATGACAAGTAGGTTTAAAAGCACCTTGAAGCTTTGTTTGCATAGTATTTTTATTTTTTAGCTATTATAGATCAGGGTCGAACCCATATTATGTAAGGTTTTGGAAAACCAGACTTGAAATTGAAGAGTTCGAAATTATTTCAACCTATGGATGTTTGAGTTGTGATAATACTTGTGTGGCCCATTAAGCCAAGTTTGAATATTAAAGTATCGGAAAAATGAAGGAGAGAATGCAAATAAGGAAAGTAGCATATAAAATATCCCCGGAGGGTAATAAGTTTTAATACAAACAAAAGTCCAGACATAAGTTAAGGATAAAATTACAGAATAGAAAAACTACTCCTCCATGCGGGAGCTTTCATTCTCTTTCTCCTTATCAGCGCCTTCAGCGTCCTTCGCAGGAGAAGCGGGAGGAGAAGCAGTGTTAGGATCCAAGATGCGATCATCTGGCTGAGGGGAGTTGAAGAGGGCGTCTATGCTGTCCTCCGACTCAGCCTGCTCGGGACTTATAAAGTCCTTAGGGTCGACTAAGCCCGGGTGCTTCTCAGAAACCGCCTTTACGGCCGCATCCCATCCCTGAGTAAACTGTAGGGAATAAAGACCATCATCATGAATCTCCATGAGATTCTTAAACTTGTCAGAATCCATGTAGTCATCAATGAGCTTATCCTTATCGCTCCTAAGTTTCACCAGCTCGGAATGAGCCTTAGCCAGCTCCTCTTTCTTCGTGTCCAGCTTCTTCTCCAGGACCTTGGCTCTCTCCTCCCACTTCTTCATCTCCTTCTCAAAATCATCAGAGTTACCCTTCCAGGATCTAGCCTGATGTAGGGCCGCCTGGAAATAGGTATTACTCTGCAAAGAAATATGTATGAGTTAGCACAAATTCATTGGGATACAAGAAAAGTTGAAATTCATAAAAGGAAGAGAAGAAAAAAGAAAATTACCGCAGCTTGGGCTTGAGAACCCAGAAGCTCAATAGTCTCGATATCACTCCCCGTAACAATGTCAGTGAAATCGTGGGGAGTGATGGAATGGTACGACCAATCCTTGGCATGTTTGGTGGATCCAACCATCGTATCGCTCCTCCTGAAGCCCCAGTTAGGCCTGAAGGAATGTGCCTTAAGTGGAGGATCCACATCGTCTCCCAGCTCAACCACCGGGACGTGGGGCTTAAGGAAAGAAGGACCGTCAGGTTTGCTCCTGGGGTCCCTGTTTAACTTGGCCCTCTTCTGGCGGCCAGATTCCCCCTCCTTGGGCCTATTGACATTATTAATAGCCTCACAAGCTGAAAGGAAAAGTAGAAGGAATATTAAAATCCAGAAAAAAGAAAAAGTGCGATTAAAGAGAAGGAAAAATAATTACGCAGGTATAAATTTACCCTTATCACTGGCCTGGGAGAGACCAACTTTCTTCAAGGAAAACTCCTCTAAAAGGGTCCAGGTGTCTGTTTTCCCATCATCTGAAATTAAGGCTTGGTAGGCCACCTCCTCCTCATCAGTTAATCTGATGCTACCAGGACTACCATCTGATACTTTGCAAAATGGCCTACGGAAGAGTGTGGCCCAATCACCCCCAGCCCAGGTCAGCCTGACAAACTCATCCCTCCATTTAGGGTTGTTCTCGACTATAGAGTTACTATCAAAGATATGGGGAATTTTGGGCCGTTGGCGAATTAAAATCCAGCCTGGCTGACTCATGGAACTATTATAGAATTGGAAAACTTTCCTAAAGACAGCTACGGAAAGAGGGAAGCTATTCCTGAGACAAAGGACCATAAAACAGATAATGTTCCTCCAGGCGTTAGGAGGGAGTTGACAAGGGTTGATTCGTACATCGGCTAGTAAACGAGGAATAAATTCATGGAATGGGAACCTAAGACCTGCGGTCAGGGCTCCTCGATAAATGAACAGGGTATCCCCCTCCCAATTACAAGTCCTATCCCCAGGGGCGGCTGGAGTGATCCTAAGGTGGGGTGGAAGTCTGTACAAGGTATTCATAGACTCTATCCTACCATCTAACTCATGAAAAGTGTTACCATGATTATACGAATCTAACTCAGATAGAGAAGGATATTCATCACCTCTCGAGTTAATCATATCAATGAGGGAAGTATATGGAGATTGAATTTGAATGTTTGTACCTCTTTTAGAGACATTCATCTTCTGCAAACGAGCCAGGTCACGGTCCGCCATTGATATGCTTCGGTTGAAGGCTTGAAACCCAGAAATACTTGAAAATGGTGGAGCTGCGGTGGCTTTGGTAGCCGGAAATCGCCTTCTCAAAGGGAGAACTCTAGAGAAAATTGTGAGAGAAAATGAGAAGTGGGAAGTGAAGTGAGGGTTCTCACTCCACACTACACTTATATAGGCGAAAAGCTCGGAATACGAGGCGTTTTTAGGCCCATTTAGCCAGGCCCAACCTAGAGGCCCATCTACAAGAAGTATCAGGAACAATCTAGAAGCTCCTGTGGAATTTAAAAAGTCAAAAATCGACCAGAACCTTAATATGGTTCGATCAGAGTCCTGATCGATGCAAAAGAGGATCCTGATCAATATCTTATTCGAACAGGAGGGAAGAAATCCCCTAAGATCGATCAGAGTCCTGATCGACACAGAAGAGAGTCCTGATCGATATCTTATTCAAACAGGAGGGAAGAAATCCCCTAAGATCGATCAGAGTCCTGATCAACACAGAAGAGAGTCCTGATCGATATCTTATTCGAACAGGAGGGAAGAAATCCCCTAAGATCGATCAGAGTCCTGATCGACACAGAAGAGAGTCTTGATCGATATCTTATTCGAATAGGAGGGAAGAAATCCCTTAAAATCGATCAGGGTCCTGATCGACGGAGAAGAGAGTCCTGATCGATATTCCATTCGATCAGAATGGTCGAGAGCCATTTAATTCGATCAGAATCCTGATCGAAATCGATCAGGAATCCTGTCGACCAGAGTGTAAGATCCTGAGCTAATTCGATCAGGATCCTGATCGATTTTGGCTGCATCCTGATCGATTTTGGCTGCATCCTGATCGATTTTGTCTGCATCCTGATCGATTTTGAATGCATTCTGATCGATTTTAAGACCAGAAAATTAAGGATAAGTCCCGAGAAATTAGGGAAAAATCCAGAAAATTAAGGATAAGTCCCGGGAAATTAGGGAAAAATCCAGAAAATTAAGGATAAGTCCCGGGAAATTAGGGAAAAATCCAGAAAATTAAGGATAAGTCCCGGGAAATTAGGGAAAAATCCAGAAAATTAAGGATAAGTCCCGGGAAATTAGGGAAAAATCCAGAAATTATGGAAAAATCCCAGAAAATTAGGGAAAAATCCAGAAATTAAGGATAAATCCCAGAAAATTAGGGAAAAATCCCAGAAATTAGGGAAAAAATCCAAAAATCCCAGAAAATTAAAGGATAAATCCCAGAAATTAAGGGAAAAATCCAAAAATTAGGGAAAATCCCAAAAAATTAGGGAAAAATTCCTGGAAATTAAGATAATTTCTGAATAAAAGGAAGATTCATTGTAAATGTGTAGGTCGCTCCACACTTTACGCAAAAACGAAACCCTGAAAGGGAACGAATAACTTCTGCGAAACTTAATCAATGTTTCCCAAAAGTTGGGGGGCAAATGATAGGGATAAATAAGTCCTGATTTTATAATTAATGGGCTGATAGGCCCAATAATAAGATGTATAATATTCAGACCAGAAAGGTTAAGCCTGATGGACCAGATCAGGCCTGGTGGAATAAAAAAGGCCCAAAAGCCCTGATTATTAATTAATTTCATAATTAATTAATAAGGGAAAAATCAGCTATTGAGAAGAGTCCCGATAAGGATATAAATCCTTATAGAATAGCCTCAAGGGGACCTAAAAGGATAAGGAATCAGCTTCCTACTTCCTAGGACTCCTAAGTCTATCCTAATTCAGAGGCTTGTCCACCAAGTCTCCTATACCAAGTCCAATTCAAGGACTCCCACATCTATATAAGGGGCCTCACCCCACAAATCAGAACTACGTTTTTTGGCTTGATTCTCTAATTCACAGAGATACGTAGGCATCTCGTAAAGGCAAAATTAAGCTACGATACACGAGAGCAGCCATTAAAGGCCTTGAGCTCCCGAATCTTAGTAATAAATACAGCAAATAATAACCTTCGTTTTTTATCCACAACACTTGCTAAATTAAGAAACTAATCTGCCTCCAAGAAATTAGAAGCTTCCACTTGTGCTTTTCCCGTCAATTTTGCAGCCTGCAAAATCTGCATCTGAGTAACCTATTAGCTTAAAGTCTAATTCTCTAGGATACCACAATCCTAGATCAGTTGTACCCTTAAGATACTTGAAAATTCTTTTCACAGCTATTAAGTGAGGTTCTCTTGGATCTGCTTGAAATCTTTCACAAAGACAGGTAGCATACATGATATCAGGTCTACTAGCAGTTAGATAGAGTAGTGAGCCAATCATACCTCTATAATCAATAATTTCTACTGATATACCAGTATCCTTATCCAATTTTATTTTAGTGGCCATGGGAGTGGATGCACTTGAACAATCTTGCATTCCAAATTTTTTTAGCATATTTCTGGTGTACTTGGATTGACAAATAAAAGTGCCTTCTTCATTCTGCTTGACTTGAAGGCCAAGAAAATAGCTAAGTTCCCCCATCATACTCATTTGATATCTTGACTGCATCAGTTTGGCAAACTTCTTGCAAAGTCTGTCATTTGTAGAACCAAAAATGATATCATCAACATATATTTGCACCAAAAGTAAGTCCTTTCCATTGTTGAGGTAGAACAGTATTTTGTCAATAGTTCCTCTGTTAAATCCACTTTCCAGAAGAAACTGAGCTAAGGTCTCATACCATACTCTTGGAGCTTGCTTAAGGCCATAAAGTGCTTTATCAAGCCTGTAGACATGATTTGGAAGTTTGGAATCTACAAAGCCTGGAGGTTGTTCAACATATACTTCCTCTTCCAATTCTCCATTGAGAAAAGCACTTTTCACATCCATGTGAAAGACTGTAAACTTTTTGTGAGCAACATAAGCCAAAAATATCCTTATGGCTTCCAATCTAGCAACTGGTGCAAATGTTTCATCACAATGAATTCCTTCTTGTTGAGAATATCCTTTTGCAACCAGCCTTGCTTTATTCCTTGTAATTATGCCATCACTATCAGTTTTGTTTCTGAACACCCACTTTGTACCAACAACATATTTGTTCTTTGGTCTTGGCACTAGGGTCCGGATTATTTCTTTCAAATTCATTTAACTCTTTCTGCATTGATTGCACCCAATCAACATCTTGAAGAGCTTCTTCCACTTTTTTTGGTTCAGTCTGAGAAAGAAAGGAATTATAGAGGCATTCATTTGATGTAGTTGTTCTAATTCTGACACCTGCATCAGGATTTCCAATAATTAAGTCAGGTGTATGTGATTTAGTCCACTTCCTTGCAGATGGAAGCTTTTCTCTAGAACTGGATGCTCCCCCATGATCCATGTTGTCTTCATCAACATTTTCTGATGCTCCCCCTGAAATTATGCTCTCTGAGTTGGATCCTTCAGAATTTGAGTTTCCAGAATTATCAGAACTTGGCTCATCAAAACTTGATGAATCAGAACTTGAAGAGCCAGTTGTAGGTTCTGATGCTTTTTGAGATGTGGTTGTATCATCAGTATGCTCCCCCTGCACAGGTGCATCTTCTTTTGGCGTAGTCACCACAATTTCAATAACATCACAGTTTAATCCCTCAGAGTTTGCAGTACCAGGATTTAGACTCTCGGGATTTACAGTATCAGAATTTAAGATTTCATTTTCAAATCTCAGCTGATCATGATCATTGAAATTTTCATGTCCCGTAATTTTCTTATCATCAAAAGAGATATTGATAGATTCCATGACAACCCTTGTTCTTAAATTATAGACTCTGAAGGCTTTTGTGGAAAGTGGATATCCAACAAAAATTCCTTCATCGTCTTTTAGATCAAATTTGGATAGCTGTTCAGGATGAGTCTTAAGAACAAAATACTTGCATCCAAATACATGAAAATACTTCATATTTGGCTTCTTTTCTTCACCATCTCATATGGTGTCTTTCCATGCTTGTTAATGAGTGTTGCATTCTGAGTAAAACAAGCAGTCTGCACAGCTTCAGCCCAAAAATAGGTTGGTAGCTTTGCGTCATCAAGAATAGTTCGTGCAACTTCAATAAGAGTTCTATTCTTTCTTTCAACAACTCCATTTTGCTGTGGAGTTCTAGGAGCATAAAATTCCTGCTTGATTCCATGGTCTTTGCAGAACTCTTCCATGATCAAATTCTTGAACTCAGTGCCATTATCACTTCTTATGATCTTCATAGAATCTTTGACCAATTTATCCAGTTGCTTGACATGATCAATCAAGATAGATGCAGTTTCACTTTTTGTATGAAAGAAATACACCCATGTGTATATGGTGAACTCATCCACTATGACCATAACATATTTCTTCTTTGCAATAGACATGACATTCACTGGACCAAATAGATCAACATGTAGTAGGTGATAAGGCTCAAGAATTGATGATTCAGTCTTGCTCTTGAATGAAGAGTTTCTTTGTTTTGCCTTCTGACATGAATCACAAAGGCCATCAGGAACAAATACTGGTTTTGGCAGTCCTCTCATAAGATCTTTCTTGACTAGTTCATTTATATTGTTGAAATTTAAATGAGAGAGTTTCTTGTGCCAATTCCAGCTTTCTTCAATTGATGCTCTACTTAACAGACAGATTGCAGAACCATCAGTACTTGTTGAAAGCTTGGCTTCATAAACGTTACCATGCCTGTATCCTTTCAGAACAACTTTATCTGTAGATTTGCTTACAACTTCACAGTGTTCTTCAAAGAAATCCACATGATAACCTCTATCACAGATTTGACTAACACTGAGCAGATTGTGTTTAAGTCCTGAGACCAGAGCTACTTTTTCAATGATGACATTTCAAAGATTGATATTGCCATATCCCAATGTTTTTTCAATGGTGCCATCTCCATAAGAAACACTTGGGCCAGCTTTCTCCACAAAGTCTGATAGCAGGGCTTTATTTCCAGTCATATGTCCTGAGCATCCACTGTCCAGAACTAGGATGTTTTTCCTGTTGCCCTGAAATCACAAAGACCACTAATGATTAGTTTTAAGTACCCAGACTTGCTTGGATCCTTTGGCCTTATTAAGTTTGTTAACATTAGCAGCGGATCTAGCATTAGAGTTTATGTTAACATTTTTCTTATTAGTATTTACAGTATCAGTCTATGTATCAGAACATATACTAGAAGGAACAATGCTAACTTTCTTTAAAGAAGGTTTTATTTGATAATAATCATAGTACAAACTATGATATTCCTTAAAAGTATAAATGGAATGCCATAAACTACCATAATGAAAACAAGGGTTTTGTGGCCTATATCTAACATATAGACTCTTCACTCCTGACTTTGAAGGTAAGGAGTTTATGTTCTTATTCTTCCTGCAAAAAGAAGCCAGATGGTTAGAATTTCCACAGTTATGACATGTTTTTCCAGGAGCATTAGGAACAGGCTTATAATCATTGCTTTTATTCACACCTTCCTTTCCATTCCAATTTTTCCTAGGTGACTTTACCTTGTTTACATTCTTAACATCTTTCAGATTATGCTTAAGCTACTTCTTTGTCATTAAGCCTATGTTAACTTCAATTGGCTTTTCCTGTTTTAATTTGTCAGAAGTTAATTCCTCTTTAACTTCCGATTTCTCAGTATCAGACTTTACAGCTACAAACTTAACAGGTTTTACCTTTGGCTTTTGTTTAACAACTATAGGCTCAATTTCTACAGTTCCTTTATCATTCTTATCATCTCCATAACCTAAGCCCTCTTTCCAGTTTCCACTACTTAACAAATTCTAAGTTGTTCTGCCAGAGTTAGTCCAAGTCCTGATAATCTCTCTTTCCTTTTCTAACTCAGTTTTTAAAGATTCATTCATTTTAAGTACTTCATCCCTAACATAGAAAGCATCACCTCTATCTTTCTGAGTTTGATGGAATATGACTAACTCTTTTTCTAAATAATCATTCCTCTTTTTACAAGCAAGATTTTCAGAAGTTAATCTTTCACATGTTAAATTTTGATCTCGATAACTAATGAACATGGTTTTAAGATATCTTCTCAACTCATTAATATCATCAGTATGAAAGGCATAAATAGTTTGAGTTACCTTTAACTCAGCAGCATCAGAACTGCTATCAACATTTGCCATCAAGGCATAGTTCTCCTCACTTTCAGAATCTGAAGTGTCTATCCAGCTTTTCTTCTTTGTGACAAGAGCCTTGCCTTTGTCACTCTTTACTTTCTTGCGATCAGGAGATATGTTGCCTTTCTCACCACAGTTGTAGCATTTGACATATGTGTAATCTCCTCTGTCAGACTTCCCTCCTCTGCCTTCAGATTTTCTGAAAGTCTTCTTATCAGAACTTGCAACTTTCCTGGAAAACTTCTTTCCCTTCCTGAATGTTCTGTATGCAATCCTTGTGATTCCTTTCACCATAAGAGCACATAGCTTCATCATCTCTTCATCAGCATCCATCTCAGGTATGCTTTCAGTTTCTGAGTCATCATCACTATCAAAACTTGATGACTCAGTATCAGACTTTGTGATGGGAGCTTTTCCCTTGCCTTTCCTTGAGATAGCTGCTTTGGGGGATTCCTCCCCAGCCTTAAGAGAAACTGTCCTTGACTTTCCTCCTTTCCTCTTGCTTCTTTGTCCCATCTCAAGTTCATGAGTCTTGAGCATCCCATAAATTTCATCAAGAGTTGTTTCTTCAAGATTATAGTTGTCTCTTATAATTCTGGCCTTCAAATCCCAACTTTCAAGAAGAGCTAACAGGAATTTAAGATTTGAATCTTCAAGATCATATTCCTTATAAACTAGTGACAAATCATTTAAGAGTTTGACAAATCTGTCATATAAGTCAGTCAATGACTCATTAGGCTTTGAGTCAAAATGTTCATACTCTTGAGTGAGTATAGTCTTCCTATTCTTCTTAATTGAATCATTTCCCTGGCATCTTGTTTCCAAGGCATCCCATATCTCCTTTGCAGTCTGGAAGTTAATTACCCTGTTTGACATTACATTATCAGTGGCACTATGCAGCAAGTGTCGTACCTTAGCATTATTAGCAATTGAAGAGATATCTTCAGCAGTGTAATCACTCTTCTCCTTTGGTATAGACTTTGCTGGTTCACCTACAACTGCAACAACGAGTTTGGTTGGCTTGTATGGTCCTTCATTGATTCTGTCAAGATATTCTGGATCTGTAGCTTCCAGAAACATAGACATCTTCACCTTCCATATGGGATATTCAGATGGTTTCAGTATGGGAACTCTAATAGTCTCATATCGACTATGGATTTGAGTCTTTGGAGGTTCTTCAGTTTTGGTGGACTTGGTTAGAGTTTCTGCTCCAGACATGATTGTTTTTGGATCTTAAACTGTTTGTGTGTTAACAGATCGGCTCTGATACCACTTGTTAGGTCACACACACTGTAGAAGGGGGGTTGAATACAGTGTATAGCACAATCAAATCGAATTTAAAGAACACAAGTAACAAAAAACAAACTTTATTAAACTCTGTTACAATGTGGAACTGTCCTCTCTCAGTGATGAAAAAAATATCACGAGAGCTGCTAGGGTTACAACGAATATTATTCTCGATAATGATAACACATATAGTGTAAACCCTATGTCTGTGTTTATATACTACACAGTTACAAGATAATTGCTAATTGATATGGAATATAATTCTGCTTCCTAAAATATATCAATCAATTATCTTTTCTTCCAAGTATTCTATTCTTCATAGAATTCCATCTTCATACATATCTCTTCTTGCGTTTGTCTTGATCTTCTTTCCTTTCAATCAGCCGCCTTCCTTATCTGAAAGTCTCCTTAAGTCCTGATATTATCTCCTAATAAATATCTCCTGATAACTTAAGTTCTGACAACTTAAGTTGTGACTTCAGTATAAGTGTTGATTTCCAGTTAAGTACTGATTTGTCTTGTTTAAGTAAGATCTAAAAACTAAACACAAATCATATTAGACATGACATTATCAAATATATCTAACAAGGTTACATCTTAAAACCATGTTTATTAGTATAGAGATCAAACTTTAACATGAGAAAGATTAACTTCTAAAAATCTTGCTTTTAAGAGAAGGAATGATTATTTAGAAAAAGAGTTAGTTAAGTTCCAACAAGCTCAGAAAGATAGAGATGATGCCTTTTATGTTAGGGATGAAGTGCTAAAAATGAATGAATCTCTAAAAACTGAGCTAGAAAAAGAAAGAGAAATTATCAGGACTTGGACTAACTCTGGTAAAGCAACTCAGGATATTCTTAGTAGTGGAAACTGGAAAGAGGGCTTAGGTTATGGAGATGATAAGAACAGTAAGGGAACTGTAGAAACTGAGCCTATGGTTGTTAAACAAAGGCCGAAGGTAAATCCTGTTAAGTTTGTAACTGTAAAGTCTAATATTAAGAAATCAGAAGTTAAGGATAAGCTAACTAAAGTTAACATAGGCTTAATGACAAAGAAGCAGCTTAAGCATAAGTTAAAAGATGTTAAAAATGTAAACAAGGTAAAGCCACCTAGGAAAAATAGGAATGGAAAGGAAGGTGTGAACAAAAGTAACAATTATAAGCTTGTTCCTAGTGCTCCTAGAAAAACATGTCATAACTGTGGAAATTCTAACCATCTGGCTTCTTTTTGCAGGAAGAATAAGAATATAAACTCCTTACCTTCAAAATCAGGAGTTAAGAGTCAGTCTGTTAGATATAAGCCACAAAATCCTTGTTTTCATTGTGGTATTTTATGACATTCCATTTATACTTGTAAGGAATATTGTCACACCCCCAACTTAAATAGCGAAATAAATATAGTTATTACATCATTTTAATGAAGGATACACAACCAATCCAAGATCTTACAGTTTAGGGTTTGGAACAGCCCATCACTACCAGCTATTACATCTGATTACAAATACCGAATCCTCACAGCTATTATTACTTATTCTACCTGAGCTCGAACATAAGCATCAGCATCACAGGTCTTACGGGCAGTCTGCTTGAATCTAACCATAGCTGCTAGCTGTAATATCAGGGTAAAGCAAGAAGTGAGCCAAAAGCTCAACAAGTGCTAACAGTACAACGCAAAACATAAATCGAGATATACCTTTAGGAATGACAATGGAAAGACATAATCAATGATAACGAGAGATAAAACTTATGTGAGTTGGCATCATTTTGCTTGCATCAAAACAAATTTTAAAATCATTCTTAATCAAAATCATTTTATGACGCTACGGATTACAGCCGGTGATCAGCCGCGAAGTAATCCCGAACCTCGCTGGGTTCCAAAACATTATTGGGAATCCCTAGGCAACTTTTAAGCCTAATATAAGTGTGGAAAGGACTCGCGTCTCAGTCCAGATCCACATTCAAGAAAACATTTATCCCCCTTTGGGACTGAAAATCCACATTTTATTTATTTCAAAAGCTGATGCCGAATTGTAACAAAATCTCTTTTAACAGTAAATATTTTTATTAAGGAATTATAGATCAACTCGAAACATGGGAAACAAGGTACTGAATATCAGAGCCATGATTCACAAAACTATTGTATATTCAAGTAATTGAATGGTTTTCATATATCAAAGATTGGACAAGAGGATTTAGTGAGGCTAATGGATAATATGAAGGGTAATGCCAATTTGGGCTCAAAGTAATGGTTTCTCATCAAGGTTCAAGTGATGGATCATTAAGAATGTAAGCTTCATGAATATTAAGGGTGTTAAGGTATGAAGAATGATTTTTAGCTCAGGGTATATCAGAATTTTCAAGCTTTAGGATAAGAAAGAAGGTATCAATTAATGAGGAATCAAGCTGGGAAGTATCTGACTATCAGAATTCAAAGTAAGGTTCTATAGGGGTTCAAGTATCAGGATGAGATATCAATGCATAGGAAACATCAACATATTAATCAAGAGGATCAATCAAGAAATATATCAACTCTTCATTTTATCATGGCATTAAACTATCATGAAAGACTTTTGAACTACTTGCAATACGTACTCGAGGGTTCATGGAATCTCTATGTAACTCAAAGATAAACAAAAGATACGCTTGATTTAAATATATCAAAATGACTCAGGAGAATTGCATCGATATATGAACTGTTTACAGTAAATACGAAGGTCAAGTTGAATCACTTGCCTTGAGATAGACTGGTCTGGTCTGACTGGTAGGAGCAACAACTGGAGCTTCACTCGACTTTTATGGCAAGTTTTCCCTCTTCTCGAGATCCTACATAAATAATAATAATCCTCATTATAATATATTCTTACCATCTTAACCTATTTACAACCCGAAATTAAACATGGATGGCACTTAGGCCTATACGCACTTAATTCATATCCACCATTATATTTTCAAATGTAGACACGTAGCCACATAATCACATATCGTATATTAATACCAAATAACATCATATACACCATAATGCCACACTAGGCTTGGATGATCTCGACTCACCACTTAAGTCACTTCGTCACTAACTAAACAAAGTCTTCAAATTTGGGCTTCCTAACTCAATGTGCCTTTCCTAAATTATCCAAAACCTATTGACCCTCACTTGTGCCTTTTGCTCTACTGACCTTATACTATCTTACAACTATGGTGGTCGACCTAATACTCACTTCTAAGTGTTCTAAAGCTATGTGATAAGTGAAAGTGCTCACTGGTGCAAATTTCAGAATGGTAACTAAGGTTTCTTGAGTGCATTAGACACTCTTAAACTACAAGTTTTTCTTCAAAATTTTTACACAAGACTCTCCTGACCTAAGGGCATCTCACAAGCTTGATGTGGCTCAAAGGCCTGGCTTGGGCCTTCTTGGGCCTAAGCTAAAAGTCCAAGGTTCCCCTGTTTTTCTGGGCAGAAAATGCCCTGACTTGAATTAACTTGTGACACATGGTTCTAGCTCATATCCTATGAACTATGGTTGGAAAAACTTCTATGACATACCCTCTAACTAAGGCCCAATTGGGCCTAATGAGGGCCTACCCATGACATGGCCAAATCTCCCTATTTCTAAGTTGCAACAAAACTGTCCCCTGCTGGACAGATTTTGTTATTCTACTTGTGCACCTAACCAAATGACATGCAAACCTCCAACCAACTCCTAAAACCTATTATATACTTCCCATACTAACTTCTGGTAGCTTGGGCCTCAAAGTGCACATCAATGACATGGTCAAAACTCACTCTAAACCTCAGGGTACTAAACTGATTTTTCTGCAGAAACTATAACTCTCATTTTCCAAGGCTTTGACTTGACAAACCTATCTAACAACAACTCAAAACTTAAACAAAGACTTATACATGGTATTCTACTGAACTAACTCCCTTTTTCTCAAAATAACCTTGGTGAGATCATCCTTACCTAAGGTGCAACTATGGCAAAACAAAAGAGACTACTCTTTACAAATCACAAATCTTTATGCTCTTGAAGCAACAAGATATTTTTTTTTTTATAATAGATAACCACGAATTATTACCATGCAATAAGAAGTATAAATCAATATTAATACATTATTCCTAATGAAATTAAGGCTCACTAACAACATGAATCTAAATGATCAAAACTTCCAAAAAAATCAAAAGTGATTTACATGCATGCATGCTTTCGGATCTTTCAAGCCAAAGCAACATGATTTCCAAATAAATTTTTATCATAATTCAACATGCAAGCCTAACATGGATTACAACTAAATGATCAACTAGCATGCAAAAGGGTTTTATCAAGCTTTTACTATAAAATTCACGTTATCATTACAAAATACACAAAAATGTAACAAGGCAACAAAACACCATCCATTCGGCTCCTATCAAGTCATGGCCGAATGGATTAGGGTAAGAACAACATTTCATAAGTGTAACACTCTTATGTCTAGCCATTCTTGACCTTATGATACTATATCTCATGGTGAAAGCCTTAGATTCACAAGAATCAAGGAGGTTCACTTTGAGTTTAACAAAAACATCACCATGCAAGGTCAAAACATAGGTTTTTCACTCTAAACTTTTGAAATATATATAAGAATAACATATAGGGAGTAAAATTACTTGGATATAAGATGATTGTTTGAGTGAGAGTTGAAGAAAGAAGGGGATGGGGCTCGGTTTTGGTGGTTGCCGAGAGGGGAGGGGAAAAACCGAGAGGTGAGGGAGGAGGGAGGGAGAAGAGAGTGAAGTGGTGGGGTGAAGTGAGGTGATGATCACTTCTTGGACTTGTTTTTATGCATTGATTTGACTATAATGTGAGTGGGTTTGAGATTTTACAAGAGTAACCCTCCAATATAGTTAGGTAGATTTGCATGCAAGGGTAAAGGGGTAAATTGGTTAGCAAAATGTGAGTTAGTGGGGTTGAGAATGTCTTCTTTGCCCTTTGATTAAATAGAAGAGAGTTTGCATGCAAGGTTATTCATGTAATTTGGTAAATATGACAACTAAAATTTATAATGATTTATTTTTATAAAATAAAATACAAGTTCAAAAATTATAAAATTTATACCATAAATTAACTTGTATTTTTAGAGACTTTATAAAATCATTTTCAAAATTTGTGAACAAAATTCCTTTTAAAAGAAGATTTTTCCAAAGCTTAGAATATTCCTTATAAATCAAAAATAAAGAAATTAAATAAACTCTTGCTTTGAAAAATCATATACTACCCAAAGCAAATTTATAATGCAGAAATTTTCACTCACACAAACGTACAATCATTGAATATATTTTCATTTGACTTAATATTATACCAAATTCACAAATAATATTACATAAAATGCCGGTCGTAACATCCTCTCCCCCTTAAGGGATTCTGTCCCCAGAATCTAAGAGAACAGATGAGGATACCGGGAACGCATATCAGACTCTAACTCCTAAGTCGACTCTTCGACCTTAGGGTTCCTCCAAAGTACTTTTACTAACTTTACTGACTTATTTCTAAGACTCTTTACTTGCCAGTCGAGTATTTTAACCGGTTGCTCCACAAATGACAGGTCTGCCTGAATTTCTACGGGTTCATATTCTATCACATGGCTAGTGTCAGGATTATATTTCTTAAGTAACGACACATGGAACACATTATGCACATGCCGATACTGAGGTGGTAAGGCCAACTCGTAGGCCACCTTTCCTACTTGACTCAAAATCTCAAAAGGACCTATGTATCTAGGTGTTAACTTTCCTTTCTTGCCATATCTCATCAACCCTTTCCTAGGTGACACCTTTAGCAACACAGCTTCGCCAATTTGGAATTGAACATCCTTACGCGCTGGATCCGCATACTTCCTCTGTCTATCTTGAGCAGCAAGCAACCTTTTCTGAATTAACTTGACTGAGTCATGCAACTGTTGTACCAATTCTGAGCCGAGAATTCTTCCTTCTCCTACTTCATCCCAACTTGTTGGTGATCTACATTTCCGCCCGTACAAAGCTTCATATGGTGGCATGCCGATACTGGAATGATAGTTGTTGTTATATGAGAATTCAATCAATGGCAGGTGGTCGTCCCAACTTCCTGCAAAATCGATTGCACAACTGCGCAACATGTCTTCGATTGTTTGAATCGTCCTTTCGCTCTGACCATCAGTCTGCGGGTGATACGCCGTGCTCATATTCAACTTCGTGCCAAGACATTCCTGGAATTGCTTCCAGAATCTCGAGTTAAATCGGGGATCTCTGTCTGAAACTATTGATACGGGTACTCCATGCCTTAATACAATTTTGTGCACATACAGATGAACCAACTTGTCCAGTGACGACTTCTCATTTATTGGAAGGAAATGCGCCGACTTCGTAAGACGATCAATTATAACCCATATTGCGTCATGTCCGGATTTTGTTCGCGGTAGTCCTACTATAAAGTCCATAGCGATATTTTCCCATTTCCATTCTGGAATCTTCAGGGGCTGAATTAATCCGCTTGGTCGTTGATGTTCTGCCTTTACTTTCTGACAAGTATAGCACTTCGCAACCCATTCTGCCACGTCTCGCTTCATATTTGGCCACCAAAAGTTCTTCTTTAAGTCTTAATACATCTTGATGCTTCCCGGGTGGATTGAAAATTTCGAATGGTGGGCTTCACGGAGGATCTTATTCTTTAATTCAGGTACATGAGGAATCCATATTCTGGATGAAAACCTTAGTATTCCTTGCTCATCCCTTTTAGTATTAATCTCTCCTCCAGATAACTGATTTTTCTCTTTTTCCATTACTTCCTCTTGACACTTCTTTATCTTTTCCATTAGTGTTGGCTGAAAGGTCATTGCACGACAAACTTCTTTGACTTTCCCATAAGCACAAAGTTCCAATTCCAATTTTCCGATTTCTTCAGATAACTCTTTTGATGTTATCATCATATTCAATCTCTCCTTCCGACTCAGCGCATCGGCCACTACGTTCGCCTTTCCAGGATGGTAATTTATCGAACAGTCATAGTCCTTGATCAATTCCAGCCATCTCCTCTGCCTCATATTGAGCTCTTTCTGAGTAAAAATGTACTTTAAACTCTTGTGATCAGTGTAGATTTCACACTTCTCTCCATAGAGATAGTGTCTCCAAATCTTGAGTGCGAACACTATGGCGGCTAGTTCCAAGTCATGCGTCGGATACTTTAACTCGTGCGGCTTCAACTGTCTTGATGCATATGCTATTACCTTACTGTGTTGCATCAACACACAACCCAAACCCTTATGTGAAGCGTCACTGAATATTACAAAATTCCCTTGATCATCTGGAAGTACCAACACCGGAGCTGTTACCAACTTCTGTTTTAACTCTTGAAAGCTATTTTCACATTCTGCACTCCATTCAAACTTTTGATTCTTTCTGGTTAACTTGGTCAATGGCGTGGCGATCTTCGAGAAATCCTTGATGAATCTTCTATAGTATCCGGCCAATCCTAGAAAACTTCGCACTTCCGTAGGAGTCTTTGGCCTCTCCCAACTCATAACTGCCTCAATCTTCGCCGGATCCACTTTAACTCCCTCATTTCCAATAACATGCCCCAAAAATTGAACTTCCTTTAACCAAAACTCACATTTGGTAAACTTGGCATACAACTTCTCTTGTCGGAGTATCTCCAATGCTATCCAGAGGTGCTGCTTATGTTCTTCTTCCGACTTAGAATAAATAAGGATGTCATCAATAAATACCACGACAAATTTATCCAAATACTTCTTAAATACTCGATTCATCAGATCCATAAATGCGGCCGGAGCGTTGGTCAATCCAAACGGCATTACTAGGAATTCATAATGCCCATATCTGGTCCTAAATGCGGTCTTGGGAATATCTTCTTCCTTGATCTTTAATTGATGGTATCCCGATCTCAAATCAATCTTCGAAAAGCATTTTGCTCCCTTTAACTGATCAAAAAGGTCATCTATCCTTGGTAGCGGGTAGCGGTTCTTGATCGTTACTTTATTCAACTCCCGGTAATTTATGCATAGACGCATACTCCCATCTTTCTTCTTCACAAAGAGAACAGGTGCTCCCCATGGCGACGTACTTGGTCGTATCACTCCCTTATCCAATAATTCTTGTAGCTGGCTCGCCAACTCTTTCATTTCTGCTGGTGCCATCCTATACGGAGCCTTTGAAACTGGTTCCGTGCCTGGAGCAAGGTTGATCTCGAACTCAATTTGTCGATCTGGTGGTAAGCCTGGTAGTTCGTCGGGAAACACATCGGGGAACTCATTAACTACAGGTATATCTTCCATGCTGGGGCTGCCTCTCTCTGAATCCACTACATATGCTAGGAACGACTCACAACCTTTTCTAAGTAACTTCTTAGCCTGAATAATTGTAAGAAATAGTTGCTCTTGCCTCTGCCCCTTAAATACTACCTTCTCTCCACTCTTCGTCTTTAAATACACTCTCTTGGTCTTACAATTTATCTGAGCGCTATTCTCTCCTAACCAATCCATTCCTAAAATTATATCAAACTCTCCCAGCTTGAAGAGTATCAAGTCGGCTGAGAACTTATATCCCGAAATATCAATCTCATATTTTGGACAAAATTGATTCACAGGAATCTTCTCTTGGTTCGCAATTACCACATTTACTACCTCACTCATAACCATTTTATCACATTGGAGCTTATCAACAAAAGATTCTGATATGAAAGATCTTGTTGCTCCCGAATCAATCAATACTTTAGCATTGACATTATTGAGTAAAAGTGTACCTGCTATCACCTCAGAATTCTGAACAACATCTTTCATCTTTAGATCAAATGTCCTTGCTGTTGCTTGCGGGGTTGGTGCGGGTGGTGGAGGTAATGCCAATACCTCAGCTGGTACGCTTGCACTGGTACTTGCCACGTTCATCAGAGCTTTGACTGGTCCTGTTGCCTTACACTCCCTAGCCATGTGTCCAGTCTTCCCACACTTGTAGCACGTAACTCCTGGCTTCGGCATCTTGCACTCGTTTGCCAAATGTCCCTTCTGATTGCACCTATAACAGGTCATACTCAGCTTATTGCATACTCCGGGGTGCCTTCTTCCACAGTGCTTGCATTCTGGCCTCTGGAACCTGTTTTCTCCAACTTGCCCTTGGCTTGCCTGATTGTTCCCTTTTGATTCTTGCCTTTTGCCCAAATTTCCCTTCCTTTGAAAATTTCCGCCCTTCTGGAAACCAATCCTCTTTACATTCCGATCTTGTGAACTTCCAGCTTCAGACTTTTCTCCATAAAATGGAACCTTCCTCTTCTTGTTATCCCTCTCTTTCCTTGACTGCATCCCATTATTCTCAATCAGAGCAGCTTTCTGTACTACTCCCGCATAAGTTTCAAGCTCAAACATAGCCACCCTATCTCTGATCCAAGGCTCCAATCCTTGCTGAAATTTCTTTGCTTTTTCCTCCTCAGTGCTGGTATACTTTGTCACAAACCTTGACAACTCAGTGAACTTCTTCTCATACTCCAATACAGTCATGTTCCCTTGCTTCAACTCAAGAAATTTTAGCTCCATCTGATTCTGCATGTACTTAGGGTAATACTTGTCCAGAAATAACTTTTTGAATCTCTCCCAAGAAACCTGCTGAGTGACTTCCATAGCTTTTACTGATTCCCACCAATAGATGACTTCTCCCTTCAAGAAGTAAGTGGGATACGGCGTCTTCTGATCGTCTCCTAACTGTACCAACTCAAAAGCCCTTTCCATCTCCTTGATCCATGTGTTTGCTATCACTGGATCAGTGGTATCATGAAATACAGGTGGATTCACATTCTGAAAAGCTTTGAAAGTGACAATTTGTCTAGGTGGTACTGGTGGTTCAGGTGGTTGGTGTGGCTCACGGTTATCTTGGTTTTCAATTCGTTGTTGAAGAGTTAGTTGTTTTTGAGCTATAGCATTGGTTTGCTGTTGCAAGGTTTCCAGTAGTCGAAGAATATTTGGGTCTGTGGTGAAGGTGGTTGTTGGGTTCTTCTTTTTGGGAGGCATGATCCTGAAATAAGAGTTGTGTCAAAACAGATATGAATGATAAAATGATTCGAGGGTATCGCATGGCATTCTCATTTACATATGGGGTCAAGTTTCCAAATTAAGCAGATATGATGATAAAAACATAAAATAACAGTTGAGAGCAAATGGAACAATAGCACATAATTATTGAAATTTTAAAGGTCACAGTACATAGGATTGGGACATAGTCTGATTCTAGGAATAACAGGCTTATTTAAAGGAAAGACGGAAACAACTGGGGATTCCATAGAGTCTGATAGTACAACAACATGAAAGGTAAATGGAAAGAACTAAGGCTCCACTCCATCTGAACGGGGCTTGGTAGTCTTTTCCTCTCGAAGCGTCTTCACAATGCTCTGGAGCTCATCCGCCACCATCTGAATGACATACTGGCGGGTACGGTCCCGGTGCGCTGGCATCTCCTCAAGCTTAGTGTTGACGTACTGAACCAAGGTCTCAAGTCTCGCAGTCATCTGCTCCTTGGGCTTCCCTTCGTAGTTTCGGCTGTCCGGATACACGTTCTTCAGTCGGTCGTACTTGCCCTGAAGCATGTCGAACTCGCGCCTCAACTCAGCATACACGGAGAAAGCAATAGTGTCGTCCGACCCAGAGGATGACGAGGAATGCGCCCTTTGCTGAAAACCAATAAGAGGAGTATTAATAATAATTTACTTAACCTACTCTCTCGCATAATATCTATAACCTACACACACATCCTATAACCTATTTGGGCTGTCCAGGGACTGTAAACCGTAGCTCTGATACCAAAACCTGTCACACCCCCAACTTAAATAGCGAAATAAATATAGTTATTACATCATTTTAATGAAGGATACACAACCAATCCAAGATCTTACAGTTTAGGGTTTGGAACAGCCCATCACTACCAGCTATTACATCTGATTACAAATACCGAATCCTCACAGCTATTATTACTTATTATACCTGAGCTCGAACATAAGCATCAGCATCACAGGTCTTACGGGCAGTCTGCTTGAATCTAACCATAGCTGCTAGCTGTAATATCAGGGTAAAGCAAGAAGTGAGCCAAAAGCTCAACAAGTGCTAACAGTACAAAGCAAAACATAAATCGAGATATACCTTTAGGAATGACAATGGAAAGACATAATCAATGATAACGAGAGATAAAACTTATGTGAGTTGGCATCATTTTGCTTGCATCAAAACAAATTTTAAAATCATTCTTAATCAAAATTATTTTATGACGCTACGGATTACAGCCGGTGATCAGCCGCGAAGTAATCCCGAACCTCGCTGGGTTCTAAAACATTATTGGGAATCCCTAGGCAACTTTTAAGCCTAATATAATTGTGGAAAGGACTCGCGTCTCAGTCCAGATCCACCATTCAAGAAAACATTTATCCCCCTTTGGGACTGAAAATCCACATTTTATTTATTTCAAAAGCTGATGCCGAATTGTAACAAAATCTCTTTTAACAGTAAATATTTTTATTAAGGAATTATAGATCAACTCGAAACATGGGAAACAAGGTACTGAATATCAGAGCCATGATTCACAAAACTATTCTATATTCAAGTAATTGAATGATTTTCATATATCAAAGATTGGACAAGAGGATTTAGTGAGGCTAATGGATAATATGAAGGGTAATGCCAATTTGGGCTCAAAGTAATGGTTTCTCATCAAGGTTCAAGTGCTGGATCATTAAGAATGTAAGCTTCATGAATATTAAGGGTGTTAAGGTATGAAGAATGATTTTTAGCTCAGGGTATATCAGAATTTTCAAGCTTTAGGATAAGAAAGAGGGTATCAATTAATGAGGAATCAAGCTGGGAAGTATCTGACTATCAGAATTCAAAGTAAGGTTCTATAGGGGTTCAAGTATCAGGATGAGATATCAATGCATAGGAAACATCAACATGTTAATCAAGAGGATCAATCAAGAAATATATCAACTCTTCATTTTATCATGGCATTAAAATATCATGAAAGACTTTTGAACTACTTGCAATACGTACTCGAGGGTTCATGGCATCTCTATGTAACTCAAAGATAAACAAAAGATACGCTTGATTTAAATATATCAAAATGACTCAGGATAATTGCATCGATATATGAACTGTTTACAGTAAATACGAAGGTCAAGTTGAATCACTTGCCTTGAGATAGACTGGTCTGGTCTGACTGGTAGGAGCAACAACTGGAGCTTCACTCGACTTTTATGGCAAGTTTTCCCTCGTCTCGAGATCCTACATAAATAATAATAATCCTCATTATAATATATTCTTACCATCTTAACCTATTTACAACCCGAAATTAAACATGGATGGCACTTAGGCCTATACGCACTTAATTCATATCCACCATTATTTTTTCAAATGTACACACGTAGCCACATAATCACATATCGTATATTAATACCAAATAACATCATATACACCATAATGCCACACTAGGCTTGGATGATCTCGACTCACCACTTAAGTCACTTGGTCACTAACTAAACAAAGTCTTCAAATTTGGGCTTCCTAACTCAATGTGCCTTTCCTAAATTATCCAAAACCTATTGACCCTCACTTGTGCCTTTTGCTCTAATGACCTTATAATATCTTACAACTATGGTGGTCGACCTAATACTCACTTCTAAGTGTTCTAAAGCTATGTGATAAGTGAAAGTGCTCACTGGTGCAAATTTCAGAATGGTAACTAAGGTTTCTTGAGTGCATTAGACACTCTTAAACTATAAGTTTTTCTTCAAAATTTTTACACAAGACTCTCCTGACCTAAGGGCATCTCACAAGCTTGATGTGGCTCAAAGGCCTGGCTTGGGCCTTCTTGGGCCTAAGCTAAAAGTCCAAGGTTCCCCTATTTTTCTGGGCAGAAAATGCCCTGACTTGAATTAACTTGTGACACATGGTTCTAACTCATATCCTATGAACTATGGTTGGAAAAACTTCTCTGACATACCCTCTAACTAAGGCCCAATTGGGCCTAATGAGGGCCTACCCATGACATGGCCAAATCTCCCTATTTCTAAGTTGTAACAAAACTGTCCCTGCTGGACAGATTTTGTTATTCTACTTGTGCACCTAACCAAATGACATGCAAACCTCCAACCAACTCCTAAAACCTATTATATACTCCCCATACTAAATTCTGGTAGCTTGGGCCTCAAAGTGCACATCAATGACATGGTCAAAACTCACTCTAAACCTCAGGGTACTAAACTGATTTTTCTGCAGAAACTATAACTCTCATTTTCCAAGGCTTTGACTTGACAAACCTATCTAACAACAACTCAAAACTTAAACAAAGACTTATACATGGTATTCTACTGAACTAACTCCCTTTTTCTCAAAATAACCTTGGTGAGATCATCCTTACCTAAGGTGCAACTATGGCAAAACAAAAGAGACTACTCTTTACAAATCACAAACCTTTATGCTCTTGAAGCAACAAGATATATATTTTTTTTTATAATAGATAACCACGAATTATTACCATGCAATAAGAAGTATAAATCAATATTAATACATTATTCCTACTGAAATTAAGGCTCACTAACAACATGAATCTAAATGATCAAAACTTCCAAAAAAATCAAAAGTGATTTACATGCATGCATGCTTTCGGATCTTTCAAGCCAAAGCAACGTGATTTCCAAATAAATTTTTATCATAATTCAACATGCAAGCCTAACATGGATTACAACTAAATGATCAACTAGCATGCAAAAGGGTTTTATCAAGCTTTTACTATAAAATTCACGTTATCATCACAAAATACACAAAAATGTAACAAGGCAACAAAACACCATCCATTCGGCTCCTATCAAGTCATGGCCGAATGGATTAGGGTAAGAACAACATTTCATAAGTGTAACACTCTTATGTCTAGCCATTCTTGACCCTATGATACTATATCTCATGGTGAAAGCCTTAGATTCACAAGAATCAAGGAGGTTCACTTTGAGTTTAACAAAAACATCACCATGCAAGGTCAAAACATAGGTTTTTCACTCTAAACTTTTGAAATATATATAAGAATAACATATAGGGAGTAAAATTACTTGGATATAAGATGATTGTTTGAGTGAGAGTTGAAGAAAGAAGGGGATGGGGCTCGGTTTTGGTGGTTGCCGAGAGGGGAGGGGAAAAACCGAGAGGTGAGGGAGGAGGGAGGGAGAAGAGAGTGAAGTGGTGGGGTGAAGTGAGGTGATGATCACTTCTTGGACTTGTTTTTATGCATTGATTTGACTATAATGTGAGTGGGTTTGAGATTTTACAAGAGTAACCCTCCAATATAGTTAGGTAGATTTGCATGCAAGGGTAAAGGGGTAAATTGGTTAGCAAAATGTGAGTTAGTGGGGTTGAGAATGTCTTCTTTGCCCTTTGATTAAATAGAAGAGAGTTTGCATGCAAGGTTATTCATGTAATTTGGTAAATATGACAACTAAAATTTATAATGATTTATTTTTATAAAATAAAATACAAGTTCAAAAATTATAAAATTTATACCATAAATTAACTTGTATTTTTAGAGACTTTATAAAATTATTTTCAAAATTTGTGAACAAAATGCCTTTTAAAAGAAGATTTTTCCAAAGCTTAGAATATTCCTTATAAATCAAAAATAAAGAAATTAAATAAACTCTTGCTTTGAAAAATCATATACTACCCAAAGCAAATTTATAATGCAGAAATTTTCACTCACACAAACGTACAATCATTGAATATATTTTCATTTGACTTAATATTATACCAAATTCACAAATAATATTACATAAAATGCTGGTCGTAACAAATATCATAGTTTGTACTATGATTATTATCAAATAAAACCTTCCGTAAAGAAAGTTAGCATTATTCCTTCTAGTGTAAGTTCTGATGCAAAGTCTGATATTGTAAATTCTGATAAGAAAACTGTTAACATAAATTCTGATGCTAAATCCGCTGCAAATGTTAACAAACTTAATAAGTTCAAAGGATCCAAGCAAGTCTGGGTCCTTAAAACTAATCATTAGTGGTCTTTTGTGATTGCAGGGCAATAGGAAAAATATCCTAGTTTGGGACAGTGGATGTTCAGGACATATGAATGGAAATAAAGCACTGCTATCAGACTTTGTGGAGAAAGCTGGCCCAGGTGTTTCTTATGGAGATGGCAATATGGGAAAAACTCTGGGATATGGCAATATCAATCTTGGGAATGTCATCATTGAAAAAGTAGCTCTAGTCTCAGGACTAAAACACAATCTGCTGAGTGTTAGTCAAATCTGTGACAGAGGTTATCATGTGGATTTCTTTGCAGAACGCTGTGAAGTTGTAAGCAAATCTACAGGCAAAGTTGTTCTGAAGGGATACAGGCATGGTAACATTTACGAAGCCAAGCTTTCAACAAGTACTGATGGTTCTGCAATCTATCTGTTAAGCAGAGCATCAACTGAAGAAAGCTGGAATTGGCACAAGAAACTCTCTCATTTAAATTTTAACAATATAAATGAACTTGTCAAGAAAGATCTTGTGAGAGGACTGCAAAAATCAGTATTTGCTCCTGATGGCCTTTGTGATTCATGTCAGAAGGCAAAACAAAGAAAATCTTCATTCAAGAGCAAGACTGAATCATCAATTCTTGAGCCTTATCACTTACTACATGTTGATATATTTGGTCTAGTGAATGTCATGTCTATTGCAAAGAAGAAATATGCTATGGTCATAGTGGATGAGTTCACCAGATACACATGGGTGTATTTCTTGCACACAAAAAGTGAAACTGTATCTATATTGATTGATCATGTCAAGAAACTGGATAAATTGGTCAAAAATTCTGTGAAGATAATAAGAAGTGATAATGACACTGAGTTCAAGAATTTGATCATGGAAGAGTTCTGCAAAGACCAAGGAATCAAGCAGGAATTTTCTGCTCCTGGAACTCCACAGCAAAATGGAGTTGTTGAAAGAAAGAATAGAACTCTTATTGAAGCTGCACGAACTATGCTTGATGAAGCAAAGTTACCAACCTATTTTTGGGCTGAAGCTGTGCAGACTGCTTGTTTTACTCAAAATGCAACACTCATTAACAAGCATGGAAAGACACCATATGAGATGGTGAAGAAAAAGAAGCCAAATATGAAGTATTTTTATGTATTTGGATGCAAGTGTTTTGTTCTTAATACTCATCCTGAACAGCTATCCAAATTTGAACTAAAAGCTGATGAAGGAATTTTTGTTGGATATCCACTGTCCACAAAAGCCTTCAGAGTCTACAATTTAAGAACAAGGGTTGTCATGGTTTCTATCAATGTCTCTTTTGATGATAAGAAGATTACTGGACTTGAAAATTTCAATTATCATGATCAGCTGAGATTTGAGAATGAAGTTTTAGATTCTGATTCTGTAAATCCTGATACTGCAAACTCTGATGGATTAAACTCTGATGTCATTGAAACTGTGGTGACTACGCCAAAGGAAAATGCACCTGTACAGGGGGAGCATATTGAAGAACCAACCATATCTCAAGAAGCATCAAAACCAAGAACAGGCTCTTTAATTTCTGATTCATCAAGTTCTGATGAGCCAAGTTCTGATAATTCTGAAAACTCGAATTCTGAAGGATCCAAGTCAGAGAGCATAATATTAGGGGGAGCATCAGAAAATATTGATGGAGACAGCATAGATCATAGGGGAGCATCCAGTTTTAAAGATCACCTTCCATCTGCAAGGAAGTGGACAAAAGCACATACACCTGACTTAATTATTGGAAATCCTGATGCAGGTGTCAGAACTAGAATAACTACATCAAATGAATGTCTCTATCACTCTTTTCTTTCTCAGACTGAACCAAAGAAAGTGGAAGAAGCTCTTCAAGATGCTGATTGGGTATAAGCAATGCAGGAATAGTTGAATGAATTTGAAAGAAATAAAGTCTGGACCCTAGTGCCAAGACCAGGGAACAGATCAGTTGTTGGTACAAAATGGGTGTTCAGAAATAAAACTGAAAGTGACGGTATAATTACAAGGAACAAAGCAAGGTTGGTTGCAAAAGGATACTCTCAACAGGAGGGAATTGATTATGATGAAACATTTGCACCAGTTGCTAGATTGGAAGCCATAAGGATACTTTTGGCTTATGCTGCTCACAAGAAGTTTAGAGTCTTTCAAATGGATGTAAAAAGTGCTTTTCTTAATGGAGAATTGGAAGCGGAAGTATATGTTAAACAACCTCCAGGCTTTGTAGATCCCAAATTTCCCAATCATGTCTACAGGCTTGATAAAGCACTTTATGGCCTTAAGCAAGCTCCCAGAGCATGGTATGAGACTTTAACTCAATTTTTTCTTGAAAGTGGATTTAACAGAGGAACAATTGACAAAACACTGTTCTACCTCAGCCATGGAAAGGACTTACTTTTGGTGCAAATATATGTTGATGATAAGGCATTTGTAAGAAGTTTGCCAAGTTGATGCAGTCAAGATATCAAATGAGTATGATGGGAGAACTTAACTATTTTTCGGGCCTTCAAGTCAAGTAGAATGAAGAAGGAACTTTTATTTATCAATCTAAGTATACCAGAAATTTTTTGAAGAAATTTGGAATGCAAGATTGTTCAAGTGCATCCACTCCTATGGCCACTGCAACAAAGTTGGATAAGGATACTGGTAAATCAGTAGATATTACTGATTACAGAGGTATGATTGGCTCACTACTCTATCTAACTGCAAGTAGACCTGATATCATGTATGCTACCTGTCTTTGTGCAAGATTTCAAGCAGATCCAAGAGAACCTCACTTAACAGCTTTGAAAAGAATTTTCAAGTACATTAAGGGTACAACTGATTTGGGATTGTGGTATCCTAGAGAATCAGACTTTAAGCTAATAGGTTACTCAGATGCAGATTTTGCAGGATCCAAAATTGACAGGAAAAGTACAAGTGGAAGCTGCCAATTTCTTAGAGGCAGATTGGTTTCTTGGTTTAGCAAGAAACAGAAGTCAATTTCCACATCAACTGCAGAAGCAGAATACATTGCTGCAGGAAGCTGTTATGCACAGATTCTTTGGATGAAGAATTAGTTACTAGATTATGGGTTAATTTTTTAAAATCCCTATTTATTGTGATAATCAAAGTGCTATTGCTATGACGGGTAATCCAGTTCAGCACTCAATGACAAAGCACATCAGCATTAGGTACCACTTCATATGGGAACATGTGGATAAAGGTACAGTGGAATTGCATTTTATTCCAACAGATCAATAACTAGCAGATATCTTCACAAAACCACTGTGTGAAGCTACTTTTACAAGATTGGTAAATAAACTTGGAATGGTTTCAGGTTTTTTCTCTAAATCTGCTTAGTTTATGTTCTAATACATCAGACTTTATGATCAGTATTTACAGATATTACTATCTTTGTGTATTCTGTGCTTAAATTGAAAATTACTTAAGTGCTGATTGTTGTCTGATAAAGGAGAAAGGACTTTTTCAGCTTGCTGACTGGGCTTCCAATAGTTCGACCTATCCAGACAAATTGTCGGCCTACGAATTTCTAAACTCTAATAGTGATATGAATATTTCAGTGACTATTCAATCCAATGAGGATAACTGTGCTAGATGCTGACCTAGTAGTCTCTAATATACTAATATCCCATGTCTGAAGTAATTGTTTATGTGGACATCTTTCAACACAAGCAAATTCTGATATTGAGCTTAGTTAAGTTTACTTTATGTATCTTATTACTAAGTCAAAAACTAGAATAGTACTTCTTATCTGTTAAGTTCTGATGTTAGTAAATCTGGTGAATGTACTAAGTGCTGATAAGCCTCACTTATCAAAAGAAAAAGAAAAGAAATAAAAATCAGGTACTCCTTTGAGATCTAGAGTAAAATTGTGGAAGGGAAGACCCAAGTGCATTAGAAAAGCAAAATAAAATTTTCTTGGTGACTTTTCACACTCTATGATTACTGGAGAAATACTCTGACAATGGCATAAATTCTGATAAGCAGTCGTGACTCACTTACACTGAGAAGCCACTTTAAAATAGAATTTCAAAAGATGTATAAAATGAGCACAAAAATGGTTGAGGTGGACTCATGCATGAACTCATTCTAAAGTAGACTTCAGAACAATGACAGATTTTGAGTAAAATTCTTAGTTATGCCTTATTTCTAAGATATACTGAAGTGAATCAGACTTTACTCTTTGTCTGATATTTAGTTTAATGCACACACGTACACTCCATATGAATGATGAAAATTACTGTGGTGATAAATGTTGTTTTAGGTGAACAGTTTATGTGTTAGATGGCATAAATTCTGAGGACAAGTTCTGATGAAACCATATCAGTATTTGTGTGAAGAATTACAGGAATACACATTCACTTTTCAAGTTAGGAGCCATA